>NC_067237.1:717500-727500 GCF_019924925.1 Ctenopharyngodon idella
TAGATCACCTTTATCAGCATTGAACACTCATTTAAATTAATCTTTAAAAATGCTAATCAATCATTTAATAAGACTGTTAAATGTCTTTAGCAAATCTCAAAATGAATATCCATACCGACGCCATCGTTACTGTTCGTATCACTGTGTATCAAGTGCTGAGATTCAGATATGATAATGAGCATTTCCGACCAATCACAGCACACTGGGCCATCTGACCAATCAGAGCAGAGCAGTCTCTCAGAAAGGCGGGGTTTAGAGAGACCGAATCTTTGATCGAAGCGTTTCAGACACTGAGAGAAAAGAGCTGATGCTGCAGTGGATATTATGAGAAAATTAAAGTGTTTTTTGACCTTGGATGAATGTAAACCTGTTGTAGGAGACTCCAAAACAAACTTAGGAACCTTTAAAATAGCATAATAGGAGCACTTTAATAACTTAGTATAATGTATTTTGGTTCATGAATATAGCCATATTAGGGTCCAGACAGATTCATGCGCTCTCTGTTATGATATGGATCCGCTTCTCTTGTAAACGAGTGGGATGTTCACCAGAATAGATTTGCTGTCACCGGATGGCTGCACTTGCGCAAGATTACGTCCAGGAAAGCTGCATTAATAGAGAGAGAAAGAGAAAAGTGCATTTGCTTTACACCATTTATTGTCTTTGAATAACACAGAAGACAAGATCTGACACGTTTGTAATGAAAGCAGCATATGGAGGCGGTGCTGTGTGTGTTCCTAATGACCCGTATAATATGGAAAAAATAATCATTTGAATCCCACAAAGACTTCTTAGTGTCTTTACCAGGAGTCGACTCTGTTCACATCACTCTCTGAGCGCTTATCAGTGTTTTATTAGTTAACCCTGTAAAGCCTGAAATAATAATCAGAAAAATCTGTTGTTTTAGAAATGAAATTATTAAACGTTTAGGCAAAATCTAAAAAATAATGCATATATATATATATTTTGTGTTGAGTATCATATTTGATGCATCAGGCTTTTATGGCTCATACACTCTGATATAATAAGAATATGGAGGAAAAAGTGGGATAAACATCTCCCGAGGTGTTGGTGTTTGAGACCTGAACGCACTGCATTACTGTTTGTTTCCTTCCTGTTTCCTGTTTCCAAGTCTGTGACTGTTTGCCCTGCTGACCTGATCCTGCCTTCACTGACGCTCCTCTCTCCTTTCTCCTGCCCTCCCTTTCTCCATCCCTCTTTCCTCCTCTCTTTCTCTGGTTCTGTCTGGCTCTCTGCAGTAGAGATTAAAGTCATAAAGGATCTGCCGTGGCCTCCTCCGGTTGGGCAGCTCAACACCAGTCCTCCTATAATGGAGGCGGTGGAGGCTCCGTCCTCTCCAGGACTCAACGCCACAGCGTCAGCCTGTGACCAGCACCAGCACGGTGGGTCCAAACCCTCGCCTTCAACCCCTAACCCGCTCATTTCTCACAGTCCTTCATGAGATCAATAGTCAGCGATGGAGACTTTGCTGATGTCTCCAGTAATCTGAGGTTCAGAAGAGATCTTAATGTCTCAAGCTTTGTATCTCACATGCGACTTCATATATCACAATGTGACTTTATTTCTCATAATTGCTGACTTTATCTTGTAACCATTCTTTTGTTTCTCATTTAAAACTCTCAAAATTACTTATTTTTTTTTTTTTTTTTTTTTTTTCGAGCCAGAAATGGATACACTTGTGGTGTTCCGGGTCAAAAATGATCGGCCTACAAAAAATTGCTTATAAATCTCTTTATTATCACCAAATATTGGATTCAAGTTGACTTTTTGTCAACTTGTTTTCTTTCAATTAGCACAGGTTTTGTATTTCTTTTTGGACCCTATTGATGGTAGGGCCTCCTATATCTGAGCTCATGCACCTCAATTTTTGACCAAAAAATAATAATTTGTGGGCAATTTTGGCAATAGTCAAACCAAAAATTATTCAGACACTAGATATAATTTTTGATATATTTTCACTAGTGGGTTCAGGACACTATAGTTCATTTCTGTAAGTGAGGATAGCAAAATAAAGTAAACTGTTACATATTATATAAATTCTTCATACAGTGGACAACCAGTAAAACTGATAAAAAATTATTCAGACACTTTGACCTGACCATGTTTTGCTGAAGTGTTTTAAGATTATTTTTTTCTGACACAGTTTAACTCTGAGATCTTGTCATATTTTATTACCATTTTTTTAAACTATAGTGAATAAACTCTATTAATGAATGAAATGTTCAAGGTGTCTGAATACATTTTGGTTTGACTATATGTATGTGTATATATATATATATATATATATATATATATATATATATATATATATACATACATACATATATATATATATATATATATATATATATATATATATGTGTATATATATATATATGTATGTGTATATATGTATGTGTATATATATATATATATATATGCATTTTTTCTTTGCCAAATAATCATGTTAGTGTAGATAAAAAAAGAAAAATAATATATATATATTTTAATTTTTTTATTTTTTTTTTAATTATTAAGTTAAGTTATTAAGTTTTTTAGTATTATTTTTGAGTAGTCACTCAGTTACTCTAGATCCAACTTTTTATTCCTTTATGATGAATAATCTGAACTGGCATCTCTTCCTCTTTCTCTCTGAATGTTCATTGCTGTATTGTGACGTTCCCGCTCCTGAAAACAGGTGAAGAGCTTTTCAACACATGAAGCACATATGCTCAGATAAAGTTAATGGGCTGCGCTGAGATTAAAGTGTCTTTCTGCCGGTACTGTCCAAATTTAGCATTTGCTTCCACTGAAGCAGAAAATCACCAAAGGCTTGAGTCCAGCTTTCTTGAAAACACCTCATTGGCTTTTATAGAGCTCAGCGTCTGCAGATCCAGGTCTGACACTCCAAAACAGCCACTTCTGAGATGTTTAGTGTTTCTCACTTCACAGTTTACCACCTCTATGTAACATAATCACCACCTTCCCAAGTTTGCACTTCATTCATTTGACAGGGAAATGTGGAGAAGCGATTGTGCCCTGGAGATTACAGATGTTCAGATCCTCAGGAATACGGTTTAAGTGATCAGATGACTTGAATTCATGTTTCCATTTCAGACTTTTGGAAAGCTTACGCTCACTTGATCTGCCTGTTGTATCAGGGTCCCTCCATAAAGCCAAAGAATGCTTAAAAGACGTATTGCGTGTCGCTCATGAACTCGCTCCAAATCCAGATTTATGTGTCAGACGCAGAGTGAAGGTATCCGTTTCTCGCAGTGGTGCGTGTGGATTTAAGCACGTCGGGCGGCTGTAAGTTAACCTGGATTGATCCGGGCAGCGGGTTTCCTCTAGAGATTAACCGTAAGATGATCCCGTCACTCCACTTCCTCACAGGAATAAACAGGTTAAAGGGTCGTTTCACAGAGACAGGCTGAATGCTGCTTTCTGCTCTCAGATTCACATCCAGAAACTGTTGACCCTCTGGTATTGTTCATTTGGAGGTCACACTTGTGTTTTTCGCGGTCAAAAGTGACCAAACACCTGAAATGTAACTATTTTTATTTTCAGTAAAATACTATAGGAATAGTTTAGTAATATTTAATATTAATATTTATGCAATAAATAATTTCCCATTGAAAATAAAAAAAAAAATCTTAATTGTTTTATTACTTTTCAATTAAAGCTGTATTTCATGTTAACAGGGACCTATAATGCTCTTTTTTTTTCTTTTTTTTCTTTTTTTTTCACAAGATGTAATATAAGTCTCTGTTGTCCCCAGAATGTGTCTGTGAAGTTTCAGCTCAAAAATAGCTCAAATTTGCCCCTATTTGGGTGTGAGCAAAAACACGCCGTTTTTGTTTGTGTCCCTTTAAATGCAAATGAGCTGCTTCTCCCCGCCCCCTTTCCAGAAGAGGGCGGAGCTTTAACAGCTCACGCTTCATCGCTCAACAACAACAAAGCTGGAGAATCTCACGCAGCCAAAATGAGGATTGTCAGTAAAGGCCCGTTCACACCAAGAATGATAACTATAAAGATAACAATAAAGATATAGTTCTAAAAATCGTGCTAAATATATAAACTGTGTCCTCACCACAGTTATAATGATAGAGAAACGATCACTTTCAAAATGACTTTTTTTCCAGCTGTTGAACGATAAAACACTGACAGCCAATCAGAATCCATTCTAATTTAAGGGTTCACACATTTAAAATGGCGGACGACACTGCGGAGAAATTAATCGCCGAGGTTCAGAAAAAGCCACCACTGTTTGACAAGTCAAACCCCCTTTTCAAAGATACTTGAAAGAAAAATGGATATATGGAAAACAGTCCCTCAGAATAAATGGTGAGAAGTATTAACATTGAGATTATGCCAGGCTAGCAAACAGTGTAATATAAAATGACCTCAGGTATCCAGCGCTAGTTTCCACAACATTTTCTTGCTTCCTTTGAAGTTGCAGTGAAAAAGACTAGGCGTTGTTTTTATTCCACTATATTGACTTCATCAGCTAAATTCACTGTTAGATTAGATCGATTACACTAGCCATTTACCCTATAAATGCAACAAAAACAGCAGAAACATGTTGTACACACTTTGAAACCGCAGCGTGCGAGATTAAAATAAACAGACCGTTATTGTTTGTTGGTGTGGACGCAAATGTAGTTATCGTTGTTATAGTTATCGTCATAGTTATCGCTCTTGGTGTGAACGGGCCTTAATGGTGTTCAGCCTTACATTGTTCAAACCGGAGTCGACACTGATGGAAAGACTACTTTTTGTCAAGGTTTAGATTTTTTTTTTCTTTTTTTTTCAAATGTTGATTTGAAGTGTCAGTTTTTGCATTTATTTTACTAGTCAAACCTGAACACAGAGAAAGACGATTTGTTACACATAACATCAAAATTCAACAAAAATGAACAGGAATGATTTATCAGAGCTATATCAACCTGATTTCAACCTCTTATTTCAGTTTTCTGGCTCAGTTTTGCCATATTGTTACAGCCACACCAGTTCATTTGTGTGTGTGTGTGTGTGTGTGTGTGTGTGTGTGTGTGTGTGTGTGTGTGTGTGTGTGTGTGTGTGTGTGTGTGTATTTGAGTGGGTGTGTGTGTTTTGTACTCTCTATGCTGTAGAGTGTAACCTCTTTCTTGCTGTGCACTTTTTTTCTGCATCGTGGCTGATTTGTAGATTGTACACACAAAAAATTCTCTGTATTTTCATATTTTTGCCTATTTTCCTATTCATTTCCTGTGGCGGCCATTTTTGACCATGAACAACACAAGTGTGACTATTTTTTTTAATGACCATTAAGCTGTTTCGAATCAATTCCACAACTTTTGGGGGGTCACATAGCAACTGCCATAAAAGTCACAGATTTTCATACCATTCTGATGAAATAACGTTTTTTTTTTTTTTTTTTTTTTTTAATTTCCAAAAAAAAAAAAAAAATTATAATAATTTGGTCTAAAATGACCAAATGACACCAGAGGGTTAAACGCATTTCTGTTCATTGAAATAAAGCTGAGATAGAATTTAATATAACGGATCAGATGAAATACTTAAATTAAATGAAAATTAGAAACTATATCTTTATTGTTATCGTTACAGTTATCGTCGTTGGTGCCTTTAGTCATTAATTTATTAATTTTAGTCAAATTTAGATGGTGAATTTGTACACAAGTGCAGCTTTAAAGATGACTGAAGTCTGTTATTGTGCTGATGCATGTCAAATCTAAGATGGCGTATCTCGTCTTTAAAGCACCAGTTAACCTCACTAATCCACCAGCCAGTTGTTGAACTACTAGTCGGCCATCTCGCCGTTTGTTCCTTTGTTCTGAACTATATAGCAGCTGACAAGCTGTCTCATCAGTCTGACGAGATTTTAATTTTTGCGTGCTACTTGATGGGCCAGAAATTAAATTTGCATATAAATATGGGCAAACTCTTTTGTTTGCTCCAAGAAAAGCTGGAGCCTTTTGTTTTCGGCTATGAATTAATTGTTGCCGCTTTCCGGTCCTTTCTTTCAGGCTTGTGTCTCTGTAGAATATGAAATAATATAATTAAAAGATATCTAGATTTCATTATGCGAGCGTGACTGTGAGGCTTAAGCCCATGGAGGCCTGCTTTTCTTTGCTTTTGTGAGTCCTGGGGTTTAATGAAGGCAAGAAACAAAAGGCAAATCTTTTGCATGTGTAAGTGGCCTGTGACATCCAGCTGTTATCAAACGCATGTTATTTTATTGCACATTTTAGTCGAGCAGGACTGACTCCTTGAATGAGGTTGCAGTGAAATGTGAATGGATGTCTTCATTACGCGGTTTCACCTGCCTGTTCTGAGTCTGACGGTCGGGGTTTTCTCAGTGTGCGTTCAGAATATGAATGCGATCGTGACTAGTTAATCACGGCAGAAGTCAGACCAGAGAACTTAATTGCAGCCTGTAATACGGCGGTGAATTACGACCGGCCCTCCCCGCTGAGCACCGCACTCGCTCGATGGAAGTTCCATTAGTGAATTAGTAAATGAGAATTAATTAGCAGCTTTAATTAGCAAATGTGTTCAGAAGTAACCCTCGCTGTGTGTTTCAATGTGGAATGGAGCCGTTTAGTGTCCGTATGCGTCGTCTGTCGTCTGTGTGCTTTCAAGACAAACCAACGTGTTTAATGATTCTGTAGCGTCAATGTTTTTATTCATCAGAAGCGTCTCGGAATTGTGTTTAGGAAACAGGAAATGATGTTATGAACTGGATCAGGAAATGTTCCAAACCAGCTGTGAACTTGTGCCGCCCAAACGAGCTCCAGTGTGATTATTATTATTATTAATTGGCCTACACGGACACCAATGTTTATTATTATTATTGTTAATAATGATAATAATAATATAGCTGATGATGTTACTAAAATACTAACAATGATAATAACGTTTATTATTATTATTATTATTATTATTATTATTTAAATACTGCTTAATGTGTTTATTATTGACAGGGATATCATGATCATGGAAAGCCTGGAAATATCAGGGAACATCGAAATTGTGATTTCCAGGACTGTAGAAGTTATGGTCATTTCTTTAGTCACTCATTTTTTGGGGTTATGTTTGCTGTAAAATATTGAATACAATTCCAACTCACATGAATGTGATTTAGATCATCTAATATGACATAATGGAGTCTTGAAGCTGGTCTGAAAGCAGTTTCCTTATGAACACTTTCATATTCACACAGAAACACTGATGATTGACTGACAGGCCGCCGAAGCGCAGCAGCATCTGTCTGCCATTCCTCCAGTCGCCAGTCCTTATGCCCAATTAAAGTCACATGTTTGATTTTACCTCGAAACCCTTTGAGTTTTCTTATCTTCCTGGTGTTCTGTCTGAATGGCTCTTATCCGCTCCTCCCTTTGCTCTGTGATGAAAGACGAATCTTCACCCATCCGTCAAGCTCCGACTGACGCTTTGATCTGATAAAGGGATTCCATTTGCTCACGTCACATTCTGTGTTCTTCTTCTGCAGTGTCTTGTTGTTTATTTCAGGTTCATTGTGGAGATTTTGGTTAGAGGAGACAAACTCTGTTGTAATAAATGTAAATAAATCGACTTTAAACCTTGTTCATTTTTTTTTTACTCTCTAGAAGAATGAATCTGTTTGCCCCGTATAATAATACACATACAGTGATTTTATAGCTGTATTATTGGCCTTAGTGGGCGTTCAACTGCTGGCTGAAGTAATGTTATTGTAAACTGCACAACTGGCCATAACTTCTGAAAATAATTTTTTAAAAAAATTCTGAAAATAATAGGGCCTATGTTTTCTGTAGAATCCAGTCATAAAAATGGAATTTACTGTATAACGCAGAATGTCACGTAATTGAGAAATGTTTTATGGATAAATCAAGGGCTGCACAAAGCTCTTCACAGCAACCCGCCAAAATAAAAGTTCAGAAAACTATCGCAGATACACACACAAACTCACGGCTCTTCACCGCAACCCGCCAAAATAAAAGTTCAGAAAACTATCAGCAGACACACACACAAACTCACGGCTCTTCACCGCAACCCACCAAAATAAAAGTTCAGAAAACTATCGCAGATACGCACACAAACTCACGGCTCTTCACTGCAACCCGCCAAAATAAAAGTTCAGAAAACTATCAGCAGATACGCACACAAACTCACGGCTCTTCACCGCAACCCACCAAAATAAAAGTTCAGAAAACTATCAGCAGATACGCACACAAACTCACGCTCTTCACCGCAACCCGCCAAAATAAAAGTTCAGAAAACTATCAGCAGATACGCACACAAACTCACGGCTCTTCACTGCAACCCGCCAAAATAAAAGTTCAGAAAACTATCAGCAGATACGCACACAAACTCACGGCTCTTCACCGCAACCCGCCAAAATAAAAGTTCAGAAAACTATCAGCAGATACGCACACAAACTCACGGCTCTTCACCGCAACCCACCAAAATAAAAGTTCAGAAAACTATCGCAGATACGCACACAAACTCACGGCTTTTCACCGCAACCCGCCAAAATAAAAGTTCAGAAAACTATCAGCAGATACGCACACAAACTCACGGCTCTTCACTGCAACCCGCCAAAATAAAAGTTCAGAAAACTATCAGCAGATACACACACAAACTCACGGCTCTTCACCGCAACCCGCCAAAATAAAAGTTCAGAAAACTATCAGCAGATACGCACACAAACTCACGGCTCTTCACCGCAACCCACCAAAATAAAAGTTCAGAAAACTATCGGCAGATACGCACACAAACTCACGGCTCTTCACCACAACCCACCAAAATAAAAGTTCAGAAAACTATCGCAGATACGCACACAAACTCACGGCTCTTCACCGCAACCCGCCAAAATAAAAGTTCAGAAAACTATCAGCAGATACGCACACAAACTCACGGCTCTTCACCGCAACCCACCAAAATAAAAGTTCAGAAAACTATCGCAGATACGCACACAAACTCACGGCTTTTCACCGCAACCCGCCAAAATAAAAGTTCAGAAAACTATCAGCAGATACGCACACAAACTCACGGCTCTTCACTGCAACCCGCCAAAATAAAAGTTCAGAAAACTATCAGCAGATACACACACAAACTCACGGCTCTTCACCGCAACCCGCCAAAATAAAAGTTCAGAAAACTATCAGCAGATACGCACACAAACTCACGGCTCTTCACCGCAACCCACCAAAATAAAAGTTCAGAAAACTATCGGCAGATACGCACACAAACTCACGGCTCTTCACCGCAACCCACCAAAATAAAAGTTCAGAAAACTATCGCAGATACGCACACAAACTCACGGCTCTTCACTGCAACCCGCCGAAATAAAAGTTCAGAAAACTATCAGCAGATACGCACACAAACTCACAGCTTTTCACCGCAACCCGCCAAAATAAAAGTTCAGAAAACTATCAGCAGATACGCACACAAACTCACGCTCTTCACCGCAACCCGCCAAAATAAAAGTTCAGAAAACTATCAGCAGATACGCACACAAACTCACGGCTCTTCACCACAACCCGCCAAAATAAAAGTTCAGGTTAACTTGAAGAAATTAGTACAGAAATATATTACTTTTTTACAACAGAAAACACTTTTCAAAGTAAAAAAAAAACAAAAACAAAATAATAATAAATATTACCATTGCATCGCTGCTCATTTGCATAGTCAAATTTCTCTCAACTTTGCATGACTGGACACGCCCACTTCACATTGTCTTTACTTTTAAAGAATTACTCTTAAACAATAAAGGTTCCAAAAGGTTTTTTTATTTTTTTTGCAGCAATGCCATAGAAGAACCATTTTTGGTTCCTCAAAGAACCCTTAAGTGATCAGTTCTTGAAAGAACCATTTTTTTTTCTTAGTTTGAAGAACATTTTAATAGTCTAAAGAACCTTTAGATTGTGTGGATGTTAAAGGTTAAAGGAACCATCAATGCCAATAAAGAACCGTGATATTTTAGGGTGGAGAATCACCA
>NC_067237.1:730000-835000 GCF_019924925.1 Ctenopharyngodon idella
AAGAATCGGCAAGTATCCTAGTAAACACATGTGTATAGTATGTAGGCTAACAGTATATTGTGCTGTACATTGTTACATTACTCCTCCACTGTCAATTTGCTTTTTATAGAATTAAAAAACATTTAATTCAGTCGGATAATGGTCGCTTCAATCCCATCCAACATGAGCTGTCATACGTAGTGCAGCAGGAATCAGAGATGACTGACGAGACCATGGCGGAAGATTCGTTGCACAACAGAGCCTAAGTGTCTGATAAATGTCTTTTCTTGTAGATTGCATGACTCAGTAATTAAATTAAAATAATTACTCAATTTCACTGGATATTCACATCTATTTTACAGCCGGACATTTTCACAAAATAAACTCTTGATAGGATGATCAGGAACTGACATCGAGCAGATCATTTTATAAAATAATCAAAATATTTAAAATGTAGTTTTAATTGAAATAATTTTTATTTCTTATAATGGTGATTGTAATCTTTTTTATATATATTTATTTCACTACTCAGTATTGAAATCTCATGTACATGATCTGTTGACATGGCAGAGATGGTTATTGACTGAAATGTTAAAATGGCCAGATATACTGTGTACTGAAATGTCCAGTTGTGGCGTCTCAGACCTGCAGTGTTTGTTCAGTGGTGTGAAGCAGCATCGGTCCAGAGCTCTCACAGATAACAGTGTTTGTTCAGGCTCCTGTCTGCATCTGTCCCATGTCTCTGTGTTTAGATTCTCCTGCACAGATAGAGCTCAGGCTCTTGACATGATGCTGTCGGTCAGCCAGTCCTGCCACGACCTGCTACAAACATGTTTCCACTCTCATTCTCTTCCCTTCTTGTTTCATGTCTGTGTGTTGTGTTTGATTGCACAGTTTGTTTTCCTTGGATCGTCGTAGGTGAGAGACCCTGTGGTCCCGATCCGACCCGCTCTTGTTCCTCTCGTCTGCACGAGGGTTTTCAGTTGAGATGTTTTATGAAGTGTCCGTCTCGTCTGAAGCTCCTCTCATTACATGGAGGATGAGCTTCAATCCCTCAGGCGCGCACATATACTTCATTCGATTGAGTTACGGCCAGGAGGGAGTTTCTGCTCAATAAAACACAAAGCTCAGTGTACGGATTGCTGGTCTTACAAGGTCATGCTGGGAATTTTCTTCAAAAACTATTTCTGGAGAGCAGTGACATGCTAGAGGAGTTACAGGTCACCTGTGGATTTTAGTTGGACCTCTCACCTAATTATTACAAGTACAGAAACAGAAAAGAGAAATAAAAAATATATATATACTCATAAAATTATTATATTAATTCATTTAAAATATATAAGAAAATATTTCAGCGGAATTTGTGGTGAAAAACTACATTACCCATGATGCTATGCAGAAAATTACACCAATCAGAGTCAAAATAAGCGAAATGCGACAAAATAGCTCTTTAGCTCCGCCCACTCCCATGAAGCACTACAAATTATGTAACCAAGTCTCCTCATGCTCTCAAAATACTTAAATATTTGTGTATATATATATGCATATTTTGCAATAAATGCAAAATATATTGTTTTTATATAAATAATCAACATTTTTAAATGAATATTTTTATATTTTGCCATCATTTTTAATTCAGTTATGCTGTTTGCAATGCTTCATGTTGATTGTAGTTCTTTCCCTCACTAAAGCCGTTAAGTTCACAGTTTTGTAACTTTGTATTTTTGTGATGTTATTGATTCTGTTATGTTTTTTTTTTTTTTTTTTTTTTTATCTATATGTTTATATATGTCTATTGCTTTGTCAATATTGTGCTATTTCAAGCCAATTTTTGAAATTTCATGCCAGTAAAGCTCATTTGAATTGAATTGATTCTCCTCGTAGCTGATTAGTTTGGTTCATGGGTTATAATGCTTTATCAAAGACTTAATAAATGGAAATAAACGGAAAAATACTCCCAGAACCAACGCCTCTGTGAAAGTTTGCGGCTGCTACTGCACTCTATTATAATATTTGCTGTTTCCCTCCTGTTACAGTGCAGTTTGACGGCGTGGAAAAGTCCCGGATGTCTCCCACTAAAGATCTGAAGTCTCGTCCGCTTCAGCGACACTCCAGCGGCTGCCTGGTCAACACTAAGATGAGCTCTCTGGACCCGAGCAGCCCGAGCGTGGGCGAGCGCATCGACCCCTCCATGCCTCTGGAGAGCCAGTTGTGAGTTCGGCACGTCTGATTCGGAGTGTTTATTTAAGTGCGATGCTCTTTCTCTTACCCGTCTCTCGTTCACAGCTGGTATCACGGAGCGATTAGCCGGACTGACGCCGAGTCTCTGCTGAGGTTGTGTAAAGAGGCCAGTTACCTGGTGAGAAACAGTGAGACCAGTAAGAATGACTTCTCCCTCTCGCTCAAGTAAGAGTCTCACCGACACACACATCTATATACACACACTCACTCACGTACACACACACACACTCACAATACACACGCACACTCACACACACACATACACACATACACTCACTCTCTCTCCCTGCATCACTTCCTGTCCTCTTGCAATAAAAGCAGCAGAAAGATCAAGAATAAATAAGTCACTTATTCCAAAAAAAAAAAAAAAATCTCTCCTGCATCTTTTCCGCTTCTCAGCATGAGCTCATCTCATGTAAGTCATCCTGTGCTGACGTGTGATTTTCTCCAGCGTGGAGCGCCGTCACCTCTTAACCCTTCACACGCTCAAACCTCCATCAGTCCTTCACACCGCTAACCTTTTCACCGCGCCTCAGACGCTGACGTGCCCCGGCGCACCGTAATGCAGGCTGACGCGGCCGCGGCTCTTTTGAGCGGGTGAAGCTCAGGGGAGCAGCGGGATGTAAGGAGCGGTGCAGAAGGACCCGTGATTGAATCGCTCCGCTCTGACATTTTACAAAGCCAGTGTGAGCATGAAGTGACTTCTTCACCTTTAGAGCAGTCTCCTCTCATCAGCTCAGAGAGACTCGTGTGCTCTGAAGGTCAGTGAAGTCACGCGGTGGACACCTTCTCCGAGTTATCAGCGTGTGTTCCTGTGTTTGGAGCAGATTTGTGCAGCTCGTTCTACATAAACTTGTTGTGTTTTTACACACATGTGTGTCGTTTGAGCTGTAAAGTTGCCTAAATAGTCCTGTTTTTTTCTGCCAGTGTTGTGAAAAATTCAGCACTGAGGAATTGGCTCCGTTTTAACTCATAAATGTGAATCTGAATCGAAATTACAGGAAGATGAATTTACTGAACTTCAGTTAAAAGAAAATCAAATTGAAATTCAACCAGCGTTACCTCTAGCTTAATCTACAAAAGAAAGGATGCATGAATAAATATGAATGAATGAACAAGTGAATGAATACAAGAATATATAAATAAATCAAATGAATAAATAAATATGAATGAATACTTGAATATATGAATGAATAAATACTTGAATATATGAATGAATGAATGAATGAATACTTGAATATATGAATGGATGGATGGATGGATGGATGGATGAAAGAATATATTAATGACTATAAATAATGAATTTAATGAATGAATGAATGAATGAATGAATACTTGAATATACAGTATGAATGAATGAATGAATGAATATTTAAATATATGAATGCATGAATGAATGAATGAACGAATACATAAATTACTTTAAATGAATGAAAGAATGAATAAATAATTGAATATATGAATGAATAAATACTTGAATATATGAATGAATGAATGGATGGATGGATGAACAAATACATAAATGACTATAAATAAATGAATTGAATGAATGAATGAATACTCAAAAATATGAATGAATGAATAATGAATATTTGAATATATGAATGAATGAATGAATGAACGAATACATAAATGACTTTAAATGAATGAAAGAATGAATAAATATTTGAATATATGAATGAATGAATGAATGAATGAACAAATACATAAATGACTTTAAATGAATGAAGGAATTAAATAATGAAAGAATGAATAAATACTTGAATATATGAATGAATGGATGGATGAATGAATACAATGAATGAATGAATGAATAAATACTTGAATGAATGAATGAATGGATAGCTGAATGAATGAACGAACACATAAATGACTATAAATGAATAAATAAAATGAATGAATGAATACTGGAATATATGAATGAATGAACGAACGAACGAGTACTACGAATACGATGACTATAAATGAATGAATAAAATAAATGATTAAATATGAATGAATCAATAAATAAATACATAAATATATAAATAAATGAATAATTAAAATGAAAGAATAAATGAATACAATAAACAAATAATACATAAATATATAAATATGAATGAATGAATGAACAATACATGAATATATAAATACATGAATGAATAAATTAAACAAATAATACATAAATATATAAATGAATTCAATGAGTGAATAAAAGAAAATGAATGAATGAATTCAACTAAAATGTAGCTGGAATTTAAAAGCATTCTCAATTCAACAACCCTGATTATTGTTTCGTTGTGTGTTAGATGAATATTTTTAATGCAGAAATGTATTATTTGAGCTGTACTGTCATATATATGATGATTTCAGTGGTGAAATCTAAACTAACTCCTAAATCCTTCCCTGCTGATCAACAGCTGTGAATAGAGTTTAACTTGAATTGAACCTGGAACATTTCTTTAACACCCAGTGAATCACATGTTGGACCGAATCATTTGTTGAGGACCGTGAGACAGAAGAAGAGCGAGCTGAGCGGACTGTCATGGCTGGTTTGTGTGCAGGGTTACTGCTGCTGTATCATGATTCCCTCACTGGTGTTGTGCTAAACCAGACCTGACAGCATGTAGAAACCTTTGCTTTTAAACACAGTCCGTCCGCAGAGACTCTTGCATGCAAACGATCCGTGTCTGAATCTGCTGAAATATTAATGCCACTATGAAGCGCTGCTGCCTGTGCTCGGCATCACTGATCAGGATTCCTCTCTTTGATTGTTTTATAAAACATTTGTTTTATCTATTAATCTTCTTAAAGATGATACCATGTTGCTAAGTCAATAAGACAGTACAAAACCACACACAAATATAGGGTATTTTACAAATATAATATATTTGAAGTAGGTTGAACTGCCTTTATTGATGCTTCTTGTATTGAATGATATCTAAGTCTTTGCATGATGCTTTATTTAGACATTATCTTTCATGTAGTGTGTAATATGTCTGTTTGTGAATGTAAAAGCTCTGTTTCAGAGATCAAAGTGCAGATAAATGGAGTTTTTGTCTCCTAAAAGAAAGAATCGATTCTGAACTGAAACTGAAGTGTTTGGTTGGGACCAATCACAGCAGAGCAGCTCTCAGAAAGGCGGGATTTACAGAAACCGAATCCTTGATCGAAGCGTTTCAGACACTGTGAGAAAAGAGCTGATGCTGCAGTGGATATTATGAGGAAATTAAAGTGTTTTTTGACCTTGGATGAATGTAAATGTGTTGTAGGAGACGCCAAAACAGAAGTATAGCATAATAGCGGCACTTTAAATGCAGTCTAGGTGTGCTGCTCACATGGAGCAGAGCGTTTGTCTAATCAGATTTGTGGCTCAGAGCATAAGTGATATGAATGAGTCCAGTCTCTTAAAGATCTTTAAAGGCAAAGAGGCTTTAGTGCTGCCCTGCTTTATGGACAGAGGAAGACAGAAAATGGCTGAAGGGAGTGAAATAAATCTCCTCTGAATGGAGGGAGAGTAAAAGTTTATGAATTAACAGTGCGCTAATGTGCATCCTCACCAGGACCGCGAGCCGTGTGAGGAAATGGAGAACGGGTCTCTGCTGAAGTGCACTCTTTGGGCTTGTAATTTAAACACACATGATAAAACTGAGCTCTCATCTGCAGTTTCTGCTCATCTCATGTACAATAAAATCACCAGCAGGTTATCAGCTTCCACAGAGTTACCTTTCTATCACATCAATCTTCTCAGGTTTAATTAACATCTGAGGTTTTGCTCTGTACGTTAATAAAGGCTGTATTTTAAAGAAATGTTCCGGGTGAAATATAAGTAATGTTGGAAATATATATATATATATATATATATATATATATTAGTAGTGTCCAAAATATTTGCTACAATAAAATATACAAGCTACACATTTCTGCTTTTAAACCCTCTGGAATTGTAAGTGCATGAATGTGAAAACACATTTATTTGTTTCTACAAACTGACTGCAAAGTTGAAATCATTTTCCATGATTATCGACAGCATGTCAGCGGTTCTGTCAATCGTTCCTAACTCGCATTGAACCCAGAAGAGCCTTTTTAAAGATGGCTTTTAAGAAACAGCAGCAAAGGACAATTGAAAAGTGTAATCTCATGGTTCGGTGAGCGAAACGTGACTCTTTATGCAGTTAATGAGCCGAACGCTACCAATATATTCACATATATATACAGTTACTGCACACACACAGCACTGTGAATCATATCACACCATTGTCATGAACCGCAGTGAACCTTTCAGATCTGTAAAGCGAAATGAATCCTTGGATTAAAAGGAAAAAAAGAATGGTTAAGTGTGCAGTGATAACAGCACAAAGGCGGTGATGGCTCTTCTGTAACGCCTGAAAGACCCGCTCTGTTTTGTTCATGTCGCTGATATGATAAGAGGAAAATCAAATCCTTAAGAGGAAGAGAATAGCGAGGTTCCAGGCGTCTCCTCAGGCCTCTCTCTGTGTGGACGGATGAGGGATTGATGACGAACACTTCGGCAGGGGCTTTTAGATGCTTTTAGCAGCGTCTTCTGTGTATCTGAGCTGAAGGGGCTCTCGGGGGTCCATGGCGGCTCAAATGTTTTCTCATCACTCCTAATGATGATGAAGAGTCGGGTGATGACAGGCAGATAATCAGCCTGAGAGCAATGGGAGTCCTAAACGAAGATGGGTGGAGGAGATGGAGGAGCTGATTTATATTTAATGATTGCAAAGATAATTACTCTGATTGAAAGATATTCTTGCTTCCTGCTGGACCACCAGGTCTTTCCTCTCATTTACATAAAGTTCTCAAAGTTTTGATGATCTCACAGCTTGTCAATCCCCTTGAATGAGAAACACCAACTCACACATATGCATTGTGCAGTAAATTATTAGGCTAAATTTAGCATCATGTTTAGGCATGTACAGTTCGCTATGTTATCTTTCACTTTTCATCGCCCGGCGCACCAGCGAGATCACAGCCTTTACAAATGCAATTAAATGATAAGTGAGTTGTGGACCGGCCTCGTTTAAGATGGACTGGACTCTTTCTTTCTCTCAGTGTGCTGAGAATAAAGCTGCAGAGACACAGACTGCAGGTTCAGAGTCAAGTAGCTGTTGCTTCATTGACGGTAATTAATGTGATGCAAGTGTTATTAGCTGAAAAGCATCTGCTAAATGCCAAACAAATTCCTTCAGTTTTTTCATCCTCTATTCTACTGATAACCTAGTGATTAAACATCGCTGTCACTGACTGGTTTCTTATTTATAGAGGGGAACACTCTCCTAAGAACTATATAAAATAAATAATAATAATAAAAAAGTATAAAGGATTAGTTCACTTCAGAATTCAAATTTCCTCATAATTTACTCACCCCCATGTCATCCAAGATGTTCATGTCTTTCTTTCTTCAGTGGAAAAGAAATGAAGGTTTTTGAGGAAAACATTCCAGGATTTTTCTCCATATAGTGGACTTCACTGGGGTTCAACGGGTTGAAGGTCCAAATGTCAGTTTCAGTGCAGCTTCAAAGAGCTCTACATGATCCCAGACGAGGAATAAGAGTCTTATCTAGAGAAACCATCAGCCATTTTCTAAAAAAAAAAAAAACATTTATATACTTTTTAACCACAAATGCTCGTCTTGCACTGCTCTGTGATGCTCCACGCATTACGTAATCATGTTGGAAAGGTCACGCTTGACGTAGGTGAAGTACCGCGGTAGGGGTACTTTTCTCCTCCAACTTCAATATTGTCCGACATCGCTGTTTTACCTTTTTGTTTTTGTAAAGAACGTTTGATTTAGTCTTTGCACATTCACTTTGTAAACACTGGATCGGTACTTCAGCCTACGTCACGCGTGACCTTTCCAACATGATTACGTAATGCGTGGAGCATCACAGAGCAGTGCAAGACGAGCATTTGTGGTTAAAAAGTATATAAATGTTTATTTTATTTTAGAAAATGGCCGATGGTTTCTCTAGATAAGACTCTTATTCCTCGTCTGGGATCATGTAGAGCTCTTTGAAGCTGCACTGAAACTGACATTTGGACCTTCAACCCGCTGAACCCCAGTGAAGTCCACTATATGGAGAAAAATCCTGGAATGTTTTCCTCAAAAACCTTCATTTCTTTTCCACTGAAGAAAGAAAGGCATAAACATCTTGGATGACATGGGGGTGAGTAAATTATCAGGAAAATTGAATTCTGAAGTGAACTAATCCTTTAAGATTAATTTTATTATTAAATTTGTTAGTTGTGCAGCCAAAATTATATATCAGTTATCACTGTAAAGCTGCTTTGACGCAATCTGCATTGTAAAAAGCACTATATAAATAACGGTGACTATATGTTATAACTATTATGTACTAACATTTTAATTAATTATTTGATAAAATGCATTATTGTACATGTACTATATTAAAAAATGAAAATAAAAAACTGTTAATTACACTGTTGGCTCTACTGATTAACCCACCCTTAAACCTACCCATACATTTACTTAAGAAAATAACAGTTAAGACACCTAATATAAAATGGGACATTTAATTTTATTTATTTGTTTATTTATTAATTTTTCGTTTGACTTTTATTTTATATTATTTTATTTTTTTTATTATATTTTTATGTTTTTATTTTAGTATAATTTATTTTGTTTTTATTTTATTTTTATTTAGCTTATTAATTTGCTTTTTATTTTTACATTTTCTAGTGTTAAGGCCCGTTCACACCAAGAACGATAACTATACTGATAACTATAACCATAACTATATCAGCGTCACACCAGCGCACGATATCGTTCTGTTTATTATAAACACTTCAGTTTTGTTGTCTGTTGCTTTAAATGCTTGAGATCTTTAAAACAGGATGAATTCTGATCGGCTGTCAGTGTTTTTATCGCTCATCAGCTGGAAAAAAATCGCTCTAAAAGTGATTCCAATGATATTGTTCCTCCGTACTGTTATCGTTATAGTTGTGCTCTGAACTCTGATATTCTCTTACATTTACAACAATTTTTAGAGCGATTTAGAGCGGGCCTTGAATGCACTGAATGCATATTATTTCTGATTTCCTGAGCATTGCTGTATGGCTTCCAGTGTATTTTGGGCAGGTGCAAAGTGGTCACTTAAGTCAAAAGCCTCAATATGACATTCTGGTCACTACATTTGATTAACTCTAATACTCAGCATTAGAACTGTTCAAAGCTCTCTTAGTACGAGTAACATTCAGCATTACTAATAAACAGCACACAGACACCAAAGCAACATTATATTCACAGCTCAGAATATCACAGAGCACGTTTTCCTCGAGGTGTGCAGCTTCTCTCCGTCCTTGACTTTTAATTTGCTTTGCATTCAGCACTCCTGTGAAACCCGACAGCATTTAAGAGGCTCTGCGGCCGCGTTCATTAAAGCTCGCGGGTCTCCAGCCCTACATTTCACTGCTACACGTGACGCGTTTGCCAATGAACCGACCGTGTATCATGAGAGCGCTGCCGTCTGACAACTAATCACATGTTGTTTTCTTCCCCTCTTCCCATTAACCTCCCTCTCTCTCTGTCTGGCTTTCTACCTTTATTATCTTTCAATAACCTTCTCCCTTCTGTCTCGTCTCTCTCTCTCTCCAGGAGCAGTCAAGGTTTCATGCATATGAAGCTGTCCCGGACCAAAGACAATAAGTACATACTGGGTCAGAACAGCTGCCTGTTCGACAGCGTTCCCGAGATCATCCACTTCTACTCCAGTCGCAAACTGCCCATCAAAGGAGCCGAGCACATGTCCCTGCTGTACCCCGTGGCCATACGGACACTATAGTGGCAGGACAGATGAAGCAGACGTTGATAAACGCTGCAGATGAGGGTGTTTATTCAGCGTTTACAAGACCGTCAAGGAACTGAAGTGCTACTGAGATCCCAAAGGCAAAAAGGGAGATTCCCGGGAGCCTCGACCGTACAGAGGAAAACAGCGTTACGTACTCGGAAATGCCTTCTTTGTGATTCCAGACCTGTTTTCTCCCTTTTTGCTCACATAAGTGGATCTTTAGTCTTAGACCTGCACCCACACTTTATGAGTCGGCATCATCCTCCGCTGTACAGAAACTTTAACTCCGTCGCTTTGACTTTCACCTTTGGATGTTTATCACACTGATTCTCAAAACTCAAGAGTCATCGGCTTTCTGGAGCATTGAAACGTCACCGTTCCTATAACTGGAAGTGAACAATATGGAAGCTTGTTTCCGCCACTAAATAAAAAAATAAAAAAGGTAATTGTGACTTTTTATCTCACAATTCTGACTTTTTTAAACTCTGTTGCATTATAAAGTCAGAATAGCAAGATATAAAGTCGCAATTTTGACACTTTTCCTCCGAATTTTGCTTATATCTCACAATTCTGGGGAAAAAAAAGTCAAAATTGTGAAAAAAAAAAAAAGTCAGAAATGGGTGATATAAACTCGTAATTGCGTGTTATAATGTCCAATTGTGAGGGAAAACAGACTGACGTTTTTTCTCAGAATTGCGAGTTTATATCTCATAATTCTGACTCTATATTCTGCCTACAGACTGCAGATGTAAATTAGCAATGTTGCTATAATCCAGCTTGTTTACAATTTATATTTTTACAAATGTTTTTTAACATGCATTGTCCCTAACAAATAAATAAACAAATCAAATAAACAAATCAAATAACACACAATTCTGACTTTATAACTCACAATTCTGACTTTATATCTCGCAATTCTGACTTTATAACTCGCATTTCTGACTTTATATCACAATTCTGACTTTATAACCCGCAATTGTGACATTATATCTCGCAATTCTGAGAAAAAAATGAGAATTGCGGGAAAAAAAGTCAGAATTTGCGAGATATAAATTTGCAATTCTGACTTTTTTTCTTGCAATTGCAAGTTTATATCATGCAATTCTGACTTTATATCTCGCAATTTTGACATTTTTTTCTTGCAATTGCAAGTTTATATCACAATTCTGAGAAGAAAAAAAAATTGTGAGATAAAAAGTTGCAATTACCTTTTTTATTTTTTATCTCATGGCTGAAACAAGCTTCCATAGAACAAAGACACTGAATCATGCTTTTAATTACCCAGACCTCCTCATCTAGACTTTCTGTGATGATATTGTTGTCTCAACATACAAAGTCAGTTGGGTTTGGTGGAAAATCAATCGTTGAACATGAACATTTTCAGATAAATACAGAAATGTAGAAGACTGAAATAGAGCATTCTGCCATATTCCAGTTAGACCCACAGATGTGAAGAGAGTAATTGATTTCATTTAGTCCCTTAAAATCGGTAATAACAAGACTCTGTGGAGGAGAAGAGATGGATGGTGCCATTTAAGTGTACTTGGACAGGGCCGCTATGCAGATAATGTAGTACACTTGATTTACTGCCTGCAGTAGGTGTGTGCGTGTGTGCGTGTGTGTGTGTGTGTGTGTGTGTTTCTGAAGCATGAAAACGGACCTTTTAATTTAAAGATTCAAAAAAGAGTCACTTTATACTGAACCAGAGTTTAGGATGATCTTGACCAAGGAGAATGAAATATGCCTGTATTGTCTACCTCAGAAAATCAATTTCATTCATCCATCCGCCGATCGATAAGGTACAGTGACGTCGCAGATATCGATTGGTTTGACTCTTCCCGTTCTGCCGTCTCAAATTCCCACCAAATTTTGCCTTTTGGTTTAAGAATAGCTTCTTCTTTAGTTGAACGCGATCAAAAGCCGTTCCGTTGGTGTGTTTGAGCTTTATTTCTATGGAAAGTCACTCTATGCTGTTGTTGACTCTGTTTGCTTAATGCCTTATACTGTAAATGCATGGTTTAAAAAGAGAAAACAAGTAGAGAATGTCAAGCTGATGTTCTGCTCTCAATGAATGTTTTGTGGCTGTAATTTATTATGGAGAAAAACAAATAATACTATTGCTGATGTTCTCGGCCAATGTGTGTGTGTGTGTGTGTGTGTGTGTGTGATGCTCATATATCTGACCTTATGTTTGATCCCTGATACTCTGATTGGAAGACTGTTTGCCATGGAAACTGTTTAGAGCAGTTCAGCCAATCAGATGGCGGATCTGCCCTGACCCTTCCTCTGACCTCTGGTTTTCCTCATCTCCGTCATCCAGCAGTTTCTTTTGTGTTGTTGTTTTTTCCCTCTCAGTGTCTCTTTGTTAAACCATGATACACAGTGGTACAGATGAAAAGCGTGTGTGACTGGATTACATTCATTCCTTGTGCTGCTGTGTTGTTTTCAGTGCTACAACCAAGACTTTTATTTTGTTTTTGTTTTTCCTTTATCATTTCCTCTCTGACACCTTTTGTGATCTTTCTGTCCTTAAAGGGACGGTTCACCCCCCAATAATGAGAATTGACTCACTTAATGAGATTATTAAATACATAAAAAGTATATCATCATAATTCTAATCTTACATCTGCTAAAAGTGAATTTTGTCACCAACATATACATACACAACTGTTCAAGTGTTTGGGGTCGGTATGATTTTTAATGCTTTTGAAAGAGTCTCTTCTGCTCACCAAGGCTGTATTTATTTGATCAAAAATACAGGAAAAATCAGTAAAATTGTGAAATATTATTCCAATGTAAATCAGCTGTTTTCTATGTGAATATATAGTAAAGTGTAATTTATTCCTGTGGTCAAAGCTGAATTTTCAGCATCATTACTCCAGTCTTCAGTGTCACATGATCCTTCAGAAATCATTCTAATATGATGATTTGCTGCTCAAGAAACATTTATGACTATTATTAATTTTTCAGGATTGTTTAATGAATAGAAAGTCGGAAAGAACAGCATTTATTTTGTAATGCTATAAATGCATTTATTGTCACTTTTGATCAGTTTAATCCGTCCTTAATGAATAAAAATATACATCTTTCAAAAAAAAAAAAAAATCATACTAACCTCAAATGGTGTGACCTCAAAGCTATTGGACTAAAAGCCAAAAAACAAAAACAAAACAGAAAACAACAAAAAATTTGCATATCAAGATCAATTGCATCACAAGAAGAAAGAGAAATGTTTGAAATGACATGAAGATGAGGAAATGACACCAGCATTTTTTTCTGAAATATCCCTTTACAAGATTGCAAAAGGATTGATGTAAATCTGCATGAAAATCAAAGGTGCTCAACATTTATTCTGAACCCCAATGTACTGAAATGTGAGACTGAACGCTCTTGATAGCCTCTCATTGTTAACTGGCGTATGTATTTTCCCATCATTCTGTAACTGTCAGAGAGTCGGCGTCTGTCAGTGGAAACATGCAGCGAGCAGCGGTCATCACACCGACACACTTCACTGGAGGAGAGATGAATGTATGTGGAAAAGAGAGAAACAGAAGATCTGATGATGTTTCATCAATGATCTCAGTGCTGATTGATTGTAATGACTTCCTACAGGAATCACTGCAGTATTTGGACATCTAAGCCACAATATCTTCACATTATACAACATAATATAAAGTTTATTTTAAAGAAAGATATCACATGCTCACGCTTTAAGTTCACAAAAGTTGTAAAACACCAGATATGTCATTTTAAATGAAGAAATTAGACACTTTCTGGTTGTCAAATGTTAGTAGATCATGTTCATAGTTACGAAAGATTTGTGTGAAATCACAGAAACACCAAACGACTCACTCGAGAATGAATCTTTTTCTGTTCAGTAACATACGTTTCAAAGTGTGGCTCATGTGTCCAAAACGGTATTTAAATACAGATTATTGGTCAGCAAACATTCAGTTTTAAAGCAACATTTCTGAAGAGATCAGACATATTGAGACGATATGAAATAAAACATCGGGAGATTTTGAAAGTGTAAAATAAATGAGTAAAAGAGCTGGAGATCTGGAGAAAAGAGGACAGATGTGAAGACTGAAGGATGAGCGAATTAATGTAGTCAGTGAGATTCATTTACACTTCAGTCCGTCCCTGAGGAGGTCTGAGTCCGTCTGCGTCTCTCCGCACGTGATGACATGTGTACTAGTAAAGGAGGTGTGTGTGTGTGTGTGTGTGTGTGTGAGAGAGAGAGAGTTTGAAATGTGCTTGTGTACATTTTCTTCATATCTGTACAGTTCCTCTCCATCAAATGTATATACTGAATGTATTGTTTGGGGACGTAGAGCCTTTGAGATTCTGACAAATAAAGTTTATGGGTCTAACTTAAGCAGGTGTTCAGTTCTGTCAATTAATGCTTGTATCTGGAGACAAAAACAGCAAACTCTTTTTACTTGATGTCTTTTGTTATGGCATCATATATTCTCCTCTGCATGGATATTAATTCATATACTAATTCATATATATATATATATATATATATATATACACACACACCGATCAGGCATAACATTATGAGCACCTTCCTAATATTGTGTTGGTCCCCTTTTGTTGCCAAAACAGCCCTGACCCGTCGAGGCATGGACTCCTCTAGACCCCTGAAGGTGTGCTGTGGTATCTGACACCAAGATGTTAGCAGCAGATCCTTTAAGTCCTGTAAGTTGCGAGGTTCCATGTGTTCCCCAGGTAAGAGACGCACATGCACCCGACCATCCACGTGATGTAAAAGAAAACGTGATTCATCAGACCAGGCTACTTTCTTCCATTGCTCCGTGGTCCAGTTCTGATGCTCACGTGTCCACTGTTTGCTCTTTCGGCGGTGGACAGGGGTCAGCATGGGCACCCTGACTGGTCTGTGTCTATGCAGCTCCATACGCAACAAACTGATGCACTGTGTATTCTGACACCTTTCTATCAGAACCAGCATTAACTTCTTGAGCAATTTGAGCTACAGTAGCTCGTCTGTTGGATCGGACCACACAGGCCAGCCTTCGCTCCCCACATGCATCAATGAGCCTTGGCCGCCCATGACCCTGTCACCGGTTCACGGACCACTTTTGATAGATACTGACCACTGCAGACCGGGAACCCCCCACAAGAGCTGCAGTTTTGGAGATGCTCTGACCCAGTCATCTAGCCATCACAATTTGGCCCTTGTCAAACTCACTCAAATCCTTACACTTGCCCATTTTTCCTGCTTCTAACACATCAACTTTGAGGACAAAATGTTCACTTGCTGCCTAATATATCCACCCACTAACAGGTGCTGTGATGAAGAGATAATCAGTGTTATTCACTTCACCTGTCAGAGGTCATAATGTTATGCCTGATCGGTGTGTGTCTGTGTGTATATATATATTATATTTAATATTTATTCTTTTTATTTTTTTATTTTTATTTATGTATTATTTCTTCCTCATTTATTTTGAACAAATACTTGAATTCATGTATAAAGGCATAATTTGTTGTTCTGTAGTTGTTGAATATTTCTCTTTCACACTTTTTACACACTCTCCCCATTTTAACTGCTGCTCACTTTAACAGTATCAACACTTCAGTGGGACAAAGGGGTTTTTGGAAACATGCAGCCGTTACGGTCCTCAGATTTGATTGGTCGAGCATCTGTGTGTCGCTCGGTCACATGCAAATCTTCATTCTTTGGCTTCTTTTGGAATTTCCTTCATTAACAAAAAAAGAAAGTACAAACAAACCAACCAGTTTTCATCTGAACTGATATGAATTACATGTTTATTATTATATTATATAAACTGTTGCATAAAAGTAATACAACATTCACAATCGTCCTGAATATCAGCTCTTACTTTTCTGATGTCGCTTAATATTTCCTGTAGTGTCTCAAATGTAAACTGCATGTATAATTCGACATGTTTTTGATGAAGTGAGGAAATTTCTGTCACTGTGGAAGCTTGTTTCCACCTTTGAATAAAAAAGTTATTTGTGACTTTTTTGCATCACACTTCTGACTTTTCTCTCACAGTTACAAGCTTATATCTTATAATTCTGAGAAAAAAAGTCAGAACCGTGTGGTAAAAAGTGACTCTAACCGTGTTTTACGGCTCACATGAGGGCTGCTGCTGTTTTATTGAGGTTGTTTCGTCACCATCCCTCAACTTTACAACCAGGAAGATCTTGACATAATTAAAGGGTGGAAATGACATTTCAGTTATTTACTCCCCTCGTGTGTGACACGAATGACATGACGGAGAGTAAATGACATATTTGATGCTGAAGATATGGAAACAGTCCTTTGTGTGGTGAAATGTGTTTTACTCCAGATTGAAAACAATCATTTGCACAGGAACCCTGCTCACTTTTCTAGTCCAGCCTGTATGGGTGGATTCAGCATCAGTGTGAAAACAACACCATCACACAGAGATAACCCATCAGTGAAGTTCATTTTGGGGAAAATGGTAGAAAAACATTCAAGAAAAAGAATGTATTTACTAGTAGACAAGCAAATAAATCCAGCTAAGAGTTTGTCCTTTTTGTACATTTGTTCTTTCTGTCTGTGATCCCCGTTTGCAGGACGGTCACGTCTGACTGAACAGTTTCATGAAGCGACCGGATGCTAAAGGCTGTTACTGCATTTCAAATAAATGCTGTTCTTTTGAACTTTCTATTAATCAAAGAATACTGAGAAGAAAAAACATGCTGTATTTTTGATCAAATAAATGCAGCCTTGGTGAGCAGAAGAGACATGAAAAAAACATTTTGTTTTAATTCATTTTTAATTTCAATTAAGTTTTATGAATTAAACAGCTTGTAAACATTTTTATCACTAGAAGAAAAACCCTGTTAAACATGAAAATATTGTGCAGTCATTTAAGACGTTTCTCCTCATAAAGCGTTCTTTAAAATGGAGTCAAGAACCCTAGAGTTCTATATATAACCTTTTCCCTAAGAGTGTATATATAGAACATCAAACATGATTTATCTTTTGTGAACAGACTCATTATCATATATATATTGCATATGTGTTATTTGATGTTCACTGTCATGTATTAATTATACAGCCTATCAAAAGCATCATAAAGATGAAAAGAGTGTCATGTGATGAACTCATTCAGTCTCCAGGTGTTTGTGTCTTTCTTTCAGACTCTAGAAATGTTTATTCAAGCTAGCTTATGGTAACATTATTCCAAACAATGTCAAAGAATCTGGTGAGGTCATGAAAAACAGTCTCCATAGCAACTCTGCTGAAGATACAGTGTATATGTTTCTTTATTTCTTTCAGCATTTCCCTTCATTAACTGGAAGTAACCAGAAAGGCCAGTATCAGTTTACTGATGTCTTTACAGGGGCAGTGGAGCAGATGTAAACCAAACGGCTTCAGGAAATTACATGCAGGTGTGTGTGTGTGTGTGTGTGTGTGTGTGTCCAGCTGTGTTTAGAGACTCAGTCTGTACAAAAGGTGAGATCTCATTCACAAACAGAGCTATAAAAGTGAGGAGGCTCATTAGAGGCCATTGTAGAGGACTGAAGGATCAGCGTTTGTCTCTCTCAGCTGCTCCTTTACAAAACCATAAAAAACTGGACAGATTTAGCGTCAGCCGCTGTCAGGTTGACAGTGAGATAAGAGCCACTATTACAGACGGATCCGCTCAAGTGCACCAGAACCGCTCTACTTCTGCTCACTTTGAGTCGTCTTGATTAGGATGATTGTTTCAAATGTACCTGCACTGAACGCTTTGATTTTACAATGCATGAAAAGTGGAACCAGAGATACTATGGTTGAGTGAATCTCACAAATATGTCTGCCACATTTCACCCTAAAAAAAAAAAAAAAAATTTATATATATATATATATTATATATATATATATATATATATGCTGCTACAATTTTTTTTAAATAAAAAAATTAATTAAAAAAAAATATTTTTATTTATTCTTTTTTTGTTCTAATTCTTTCTCCATACTATAATATTATATTACTAATAAAACATTGTCCTTACTAAGGTATTGCTTTATTTACTATAACAATTATTCTCCTTACTATAATAATAATAATAATAATAATAATAATAATAGTTAAAAAACATTGTACAGCCTTTATTTTATTTATTTATTAATATTTTTTATTTAAAAATATCTCAGATAACTCTAAAATATGAGAATTTTAGAGTCAAAATGTGATGAAATAAAATGTATTATATTAATTTTCATTATCCAAAATCAGGATTGATATGAAGTTGGTAGTTCAAATGTATGTATGCACTTTTGGAGGTGTATAATTATTTTTTTTTTTTTTTTTTTTTTTTTCACTGGATTCCCTGAAAATTGCCTTACAGCGCCACCTGGTGGTCATATACTGACATTACCAAAAGGGTAACGTCACAAAAACATTCAATCCACTTAAACTCAAATACAAGTCTATAGTTTTTAATAACTTTTTTTATTTTTATTTAGGTGAAAAGCAATACAAAAAAACAAAAACAAAGCAGCCCTTAGTTTAAGGTGAGATGTTTCATGGTCAGTCTCAGTCCAAAGCCAAACCTTGACACGTTAAAGTCCTCCAGCAAAGATGATCTCTAGCGCGGCCTGCAGATCTCCGTTTGTGGCTGTTAACGCACGCAGAGCCAGATTCTCGTCCTGGATGCCCATATCCCTCAACTGCTGCATCTGCGTCTGCCAGCGGCCCTACGACACACACGGACAGCAGCATGCAGGATGAGATCAAGTGCACAGTGAGCCCTTCATTCAGCATTAGTCATATTTTCTAAAGCATTTATCAAGCACAGAACTGTTCTATCCATATATATATATATATATATATATATATATATATATATATATATATATATAGTGAAATGTAAGTGTTGCTGTGTTTGTCTGCAGGTCACCTGAAGCGAGCTCACGCCAGAGGCCTGTAGGGCTTGCTGCAGAGCCTGACTGAGCAGACTGCTGTTGACCGGAGCGCCTGACGCTACTGACGGCCCACCAGAAGACATCTCCTACAGCATAAAGGAATGTGAGCATTTGCCAGGTTAGATTCTCTAAGGACTGAACTTGTATGACGTATTGATGTGACGTCAGAGTGCGTTTCTGACCGGAGCGCTCTGTGTCGGCGGGCCTGCACTGCCCTCTGGGGTGCTGGCTAAAGCCAGGGCGGACGCGAGCTCACTCTGGGTGATGGGACGTGGCCCTGTGGCTCCGCTGTGACCCAGAGTCATCGGTCTGGATGCTCCAAACGGTCTCTGGTGTCTAGCTCTGTTTCCATGCTGTAAAGAACATGCATAGATTTCTTCTTACCATAATAATACAATAATAATAATAATAATAATAATAATAATAATACAATATACATCAAAATACAATAATAATAAAATATCACTTCTCCTCATGATTATTTCTTAATACTAATAAAAATTCTTCTTGCTATAATATTACTATAATAATAAAAATCTCCATATATATATATATATTATAACATCAAAACATAAAAGGGAGAAAAACATACAGATTGGAAATCCTCATCATCGTCTGACATGCCGTCGAACAGAAAACCTCCTGTCAGAAACACAAAACACTGAGACGATGAGCAGATGCTGTGAAGATCATGAGATGCTGTGTTTTGTTTATGTGGCTGATGTTCACCTGGCATTTCACTGTAAGAACTGGCCGACACGTTGCGGGACGAGCTGCCGCCGGATTGGCTGGACATGCTGCTGGTCACCGAGTGCAGGACCAGGATGATAGCGTTGACCAATGCCGGGTGAGATCGGATCAACCTGAGAGGAAGGTGAGATCATGTTCACTGATGTTCTGTATAAATGACTGTGGAAGCATGTGGTTCCTAGTGTTTGGAGAAAACTCACATGTCCAGCAGGCTTGGGTCTGTAAACTGAACGAACAGATCTTTATCCTGAAGCACACCTGCAAAATGAACGAGCTGATTAGAGACGGCCTGATTTCCACAAACCCATGAGCTGTGATGCGTTTCAAAGCCAACGAACCTAAAGCGACAGGGTCTGAACTGAGTCCAGGTGAGGCGGCGATAATCTGCTCCAGTGACTCTTTATTAGCCAGCATCTTAAACACCTGAAAACACAAGAGAGTGTTTAACTGCTTTACTAAACCTCTGCTGAACAAGTTCTGAACTGTTTTACTTCATTGAATTGTTGACTTTTGTAGCACCGGCAATATGAACACATACACTTGATATATGAACAAAAACAATATTGTAAACATGAAAAATGTGAAAATACAGAGCAATTTTTAGGGTACAATACACAAATCTACCATGGTGAAGTAGTCCATCTATCTATCCATGTATATATACACACACAGTGGCATGCGAAAATTTGGGAACCCCTTGCAGAATCTGTGAAAATGTGAATAATTTTAACAAAATAAGAGAGATCTTACAAAATGCATGTTATTTTTTTATTAAATATCTTATTCAGGACAGTACTAAATAAAAAAAATAACATGCATTTTGTATGATCTCTCTTATTTTGTTAAAATTATTCACATTTTCAAAGATTCTGCAAGGGGTTCCCAAACTTTCGCATGCCACTGTGTGTGTATATATATATATACACACACACACACACACACATTAGAGATGCACCGATACCGATAGTTTGAGGGTTCTGCCTTATATACCTTAATAATTATATTTTTTATAACTAAATTCTGAAGATTAAATTAATATTTCTTAACTTTCTGAATGTTATTAATTCATATAATAACTATTAATATTGAACATCAAACTGGTTTCTTAGCATTTTCTTTACACAAATCCCAAATGCAGTGCATTTTCCTGCCCTCTTTTGATTGACAGAATATATATCGGCCCTGACTATCAGTTGTTTTTAAACTATCGGCCGATACCGATTATTGGCTGATATATTGCTGCATCTGTAAAACATATATATATATATATATATAGTACTGGTCAAAAGTTTGGAAACATTACTGTTTTTAATGTTTTTGAAAGAAGTCTCTTATGCTCATCAAGCCTGCAGTTATTTGATCGAAAATACTGAAAAAAACAGTAATAATGTGAAATATTATTACAATTTAAAATTATGGTTTTCTATTTTAATATGCATTAAACTATAATTTATTCTTGTGATCAAAGCTGAATTTTCAGCATCATTACTCCAGTCTTCAGTGTCACATGATCCTTCAGAAATCTTTCTGATATGATGATTTGATGATCAAGAAACATTTATGATTATTATCAATGTTAGAAACAGTTGTGCTGCTTAATATTATTTTATAACCTGTGATACTTTTTCAGGATTCTTTGATGAATAAAAAGTCAAAAAATATCAGTATTTATTTAAAATAGAAATCTTTTGTAACAATATACACTAACGTTCAAAAGTTTGGGGTCAGTCATTTTTTTCCTTTCTTTTTTTTTGAAAGAAATTAATACTTTTATTCAGCACGGATGTGTTAAACTGATAAAAAGTGATAGTAAAGATTTATATTGTTAGAAAAGATTTACATTTTGAATAAATGCTGTTCTTTTTAACCTTTTATTCATCAATAAATCCTGAAAAAAGTATCACAGCTTCCAAAAAAATATTAAGCAGCACAACTGTTTCCAACATTGATAATAACTGAGTATCAAATCAGCATATTAGAATGATTTCTGAAGGATCATGTGACACTGAAGACGCTGAAAATTCAACTTTGCATCACAGAAATAAATTATATTTTAAAGTATATTAAAAAAGAAAACCATAATTTTAAATTGTAATAATATTTCACAATATTATTGTTTTTTTCTGTATTTATTATGAAATAAATGCAGCCGCAATGAGCATAAGAGACTTCGTTCAAAAACAAATTAAAAATAGTAATGTTTCCAAGCTTTTGACTGGTAGTGTATATAAAAGTGGTGCATAATTTAGAGGTAAATACTGTTTAGTACCATGAAATACCCTCAAAATACTAAACATTAATGAGTAAATATTATTGGGAATTAAGAGTCTCCTGAATCAGCTGCGTTTTGGTTCTTCCAGTAATAAATTATCTGCATGTATAAAAAAAAAAATAGCTAACAAAAGGAACAATTCACATGAAAATAAAAATTTGTCCCAAAACTCATATAACTTTAATTCTGACTTTTTTGTTGTTGTTGTTGTTGTTGAATTTTTGAGTGAATTGTGCCTTTAAGTCAAATTTTGACCAAATATTCTGGCTGTGAAGTGATGGAATAAGTACCGCTTCTCTGTACGCTCCGTTGGAGTGCAGCCCGGCCTGAAGCATCCGGAACTCTCTGGCGGCAGCAGACCTGTTCACCGGCTCTGTGTGAGGAGAAACATGCAGAAACCAAATGAACTTCCCCTTCACAGATGATGCACTCTATTCATTAGAGCTCCAGACGCACCAGGCTTGACCTCCGGCTCCGGCCACGTCTTCTTAATGATGTGCAGTGTTGATCCAGACTTGATCCCGTAGGAGTCTAACGTGAGGTCATCCTTCAGCACACAGCCACAGTGCACAAAGTCTGCAAAAGTGGGAAAGCACAATAGGTATGTTTACGTGCACTAATTGTTGCTAAACGGAATGAATCCAATCCGATTTCAGATTCCAAAAGTAAACGTAATGATTCACAGCAGCTGAAAGGAAGTCAATAATGTTACTGAACCAAGACTGACCTATGAGCTCAGGGTCTGGCAGCGAGTCTGATAACTGCGCTGAGATCAGCTGTTTGAGACTCGACACCTGGTATCCTCCCGGATGGACGTCTCCAGGTTCGGTGTCTGGAAACCGGAACTTCGCCTTGGGTTTGTCGCTGAGTTTCAGGGAGAGATGCCACGCTGAACTCTCCATATCCTTCATGAGAGACAACAAACAACAGATCATTCATTCTCAAAACCATTCTAGAGGAGCACTGGTCAGATCTGAGATTATGACTTAAGTCTAGTGGAAGGAAAACATCCAAAATATACATTTTTATTGAACTTTTAAGATGATAATTTAGATAATAATGACGACTTTACATATGTAAACATAACATTTTTGAAAACCTGTCATACAAAACAACTGGCTTCATGTACAGTGATTAATCAACTGGGTAAGTATGCTAACTGTTAGTGCTGTTCTGAGATCGGAATGAAGTGATCTTGGTCTCACTTTCAGTTCTAAGTGCTGTATAAAGCACAAAGATGATGACAGCAGATCACTTACTGATCTCAGACACAATACAGTAACTTCTCATCACGGTGACATTTAATACGACACAGCAGGACGAATATCTCACCAGTTTTGTAGCGAGCGGTTCACACAGCAGCTGTAGTCAGTGAGGCAGCGCTTTGTCAACAGCTGGTAGCCGGATGTGATGTCACACAGTTTCCCCCCAAAATAAAAGTCTAATAAATATATGAGCATATATGATATTGTCGCGTAGTGCCTCTGGAATTTATGTGTATAAATATATACGCTTTATCGTACTTTACAACATATATGTAATTTAATAATTCGGTTAAGTAGGATATATAAATTTATTTCAGATAAATATGTTAAATACGTAATGTATATTGACATATAAATTTAAACCACCATACTATCAACTTTCGTTTAATTTTAATCAAATAAATTAAATGTAAATACTTTAAAATAATTAAATAATTTAAAAAGTAAACATAAAGCTATTTATTTATTTATGACGTGTCTAGATGAGGTCGCTCTGAGCCGCCCCCATGTGGTACTGAAAGGTAATGCAAGAGGCTTTAGTATTTATTTATTTATTTATTTACTGTAAAAGTCAGTAAAACCAGCGGTGTAATAGAGACATTTTTATAATAATATTATTATATGCTAAAAGTTGTATAGAAGTGAAAGTCTCTGAATAGTAATATTAGCCAGAGCGACTTAAACAAATCATGTACATTTAATGCAATGCAATGTGGTTTTTGGAAAATTTTGTGATTCATTTGATGGGTCAGGATGAGATGTAGATATGTGACTCCACAAGGTAAGTTTAAACCTGGTAAATTATGTAAAGATAAAAAGCTGGCAGAGTATAATAAAAAAACAAACAAACAAACGAACAATTAAGAAAAGATGCCATTTTACATAAGCCTATATTTAATAATAATTGTATAAGTTCTGATAGCCTTTTTGCTCTTGGATTTATACAAAACACTACAGTATTGTTGTTATAAAGTTAAAAATATGTTTTGGAGCCATTATTGGTTTATATATATATATATATATATATATATATATATATATATATATATATATATACTACTAGTCAAAACATTACTATTTTTAATGTTTTTGAACGAAGTCTCTTATGCTCATTACGGCTGCATTTATTTCATAATAAATACAGAAAAAACAATAATATTGTGTTAATTTAAAATTATGGTCTTCTATTTTAATATACTTTAAAATATAATTCATTCCTGTGATCAAAGCTGAATTGTCAGCATCATAACTCCAGTCTTCAGTGTCACATGATCCTTCAGAAATCATTCTGATATGATGATTTATTATCAATGTTGGAAACAGTTGTGCTGCTTAATATTTTTTTGGAGCCTGTGATACTTTTTTCAGGATTCATTGATGAATAAAAGGTTAAAAAGAACAGCATTTATTCAAAATATAAATCTTTTCTAACAATATAAATCTTTACTATCACTTTTTATCAGTTTAACACATCCGTGCTGAATAAAAGTATTAATTTCTTTCAAAAAAAAAAAAAAGAAAGAAAAAAATTGCTGCCCCCAAACTTTTGAACGTTAATGTATATTGTTACAAAAGATTTCTATTTTAAATAAATGCTGATATTTTTAAACCTTTTATTCATCAAAGAATCCTGAAAAAGTTTCACAGGTTATAAAATAATATTAAGCAGCACAACTGTTTCCAACATTGATAATAATCATCATATCAGAATGATTTCTGAAGGATCATGTGACACTGAAGACTGGAGTAATGATGCTGAAAATTCAGCTTTGATCACAGGAATAAATTATATTTCAAAGTATATTAAAATAGAAAACCATAATTTTAAATTGTAATAATATTTCACAATATTATTGTTTTTTTCTTCTGTATTTATTATGAAATAAATGCAGCCTTAAGTCTCTTATGCTCATTAAAAATAGTAATGTGTCCAAACTTTTGACTGGTAGTGTGTGTATATATATATATATATGTTATTATTAACTGTTATTATTATTACACATGGCTCGGTAGGCTGTGCTGTGACATGTTCTCCAGTACTAAATGGTTAAACCCATCGAGTTTAACCCCTGGCGGTGACGTCACCAGACTGGAGCGAGCGCAAGAATGATGTAGGAGTGGTTTCACTTACCGACCGGAGGAAAACCATCTCAAAGAAACGCTATTTCACCCAGCTTTATCTTCACAAACAAACCGCGCGCTTTCAGATGTAATTCACGCGCACTGAACACATGAACGAGGAATGACAGAGAATAAAGTTAGTCGCGTGTCTTCTCGGATCTCCTGCTAGTGGTTATTATTCACACAGCTGGATGAGCGGCTCTTTGTCCTAGTCTAACTTCTCATTGCTGGGATGGTAAGTTCATTAAAAATGTCTTTCAAATGCAGTGACTGCTGGGGAATACGGCTCGGTTTGCATGTGTTCTTAGCTGGGGAATAAATGAATCAAACGGTTTTGAAGGGAGTTGGAGATTCAAAGTTACATTTACAGTGAAATCATGTGCTTTAATAATAATTGTATTACTTTATTTATGCCACATTTCATGAGTCACTGGTTGCTGGATAAATTAACTTGCTGTATTGAATCCAGGCCTTCGGTTTTTGTCTTTTAAGGTTTTAAGATCCTCCCCCAAACCCTCTAAAATCCCAAACTGAGTGGTTTTGAATGGGTATGTCTTTGTTTAGCACTGCCACACCCCTGCTGAACTGGACAGAAGCTCTGGATCTGTGCTTTACCTTCAGCATCGGTCACACTGTAATGCTGATTCAGCTCTCCACCATTGACACTCTGGCGTAACGCCGCATCTGTAACACATTAAATCATGTCGGGAGGTTTTATTAGACAAACTCTTAAACTTTGTGAGCCTGAGACCACCATGTAAATCTTTACAAAATAAAAGTTTGCTTTTTGAACTCCACCAGCACCTGAAATGAGCTCTCAAACTTTTCGTGACTGTCGTATGTCAATGTAACGTGAATTAAGAGCAGGAACTGGGCTACTTTAATACTGTTGAGGCGGGTTGTTTTTCATGTCCGTGGGTTGAAGTGACCTCAAATAACATGATATTTAGCCCCTGGAAAGCGAAATTTTACCTGGGAAGCCAACCAAAAACACAGATTTTACCCACCGGAACATGATTTTTACTGGGAGACCCCCCCGAAATGCGATTGGGGTAGTTTTGAGTAGCAATTGGGCGGGTTTTGTTGTGAAAACCTGGCAACCCTGAATAAGACTGCATTAACTCTCTCAGATTTTATCATCAGAGCTGCATTTAATAATAGCATTTTATTATACATTTAATACCTGGCGGCTAAACAATGGGCTTGTTATTATGAGGTGAGTGTTGGAGAACAGGGAAATCAGCTACTTTCACAGCAGGGCAGATAAATGTGCTTGTTTAATCTTGAGCCTCAATGCCAAACATCTGAATAGTTGCCAAAGGAATTAATATGTAGTATTCAACATTAAAGACTCAATGAGTCATGGCACAGGGTAGTTTATTGTTTATGACTTTAGTGTTTGATGCTTACATGCATATTCTGTTCGTCAGATTCAGCAGATTGAGCTCAGTTATGATGGACTGTATCTGTAAACAGTTCAGATGTTACCTTAAAGAGCTGATTTTACTTGATTTAAGCCATGACAGTGCTATTATTGCTATACCTTATTTTACGCCGGACTGCTTCACAAACGAGGGTCAATTCAACGCTGGATTTGCACAAAAGATTAACATGACGGCACATGCTAGTCGATGAGTTGAATCAACATAAATTTATCCACTAACCATTCAGAAACGTCTAAAAGTTGTAACTTCTTCCTGAGTCTCTCCATCAGTGTCGACTCCGGTTTGAACAATGTAAGGCTGAACACCGTTACTGACAATCCTCATTTTGTCTGCGTGAGATTCTCCAGCTTTGTTGTTGTTGAGCGACCGAAGCGTGAGCTGTTAAAGCTCCGCCCTCTTCTGGAAAGGGGGCCGGGAGCAGCAGCTCATTTGCATTTAAAGGGACACACACAAAAACGGTGTGTTTTTGCTCACACCCAAATAGGGGCAAATTTGACAAGCTATAATAAATGACCTGTGGGGTATTTTGAGCTGAAACTTCACAGACACATTCTGGAGACACCAGAGACATCTTGTGAAAGGGGCATTATAGGTCCACTTTAATGTATTTTGGTTGATTCAGCAATACTGAATAGCATTTATGACTTAAATAAAACCAGTTAGTTTACATGCTGTCATGTTTAGGTTACAATTTCTTTTCAGTGTGTATGAAATAAGTGCAACAGCACTGGATTGAAAAACACTGACAAAGTGTTTTAGGCCAATGAAAGATTCCTGAAGGAAGGAATGAGGAGAGAAAGTGCTATTAGATCTCAGAGTATCTGAAGTTCATATACAGACAGTTCCTGTGATCTAGTGTGGAGTTTAATCATACTGTGATTTTATGGACGTGAGAAGTATTTTGCTCAACTCAACTAATTGCTCTGAACTTTTTGTCAAAAGAAAGTTGATTTGATCCCAGTTTGTGTCTGCAGCTGTTTCTGAAGAGCGTCTGGCCGCATGTTTTGTGCTGATGACAGGGTTTGGCCACAGAAAGCGGTTTGATAATGACTAAGGCATAGCGCAGGGGTGATGCGGTCTCATGTTACACAGTGTGACCTACACTGGAAAGAGTCTAGTCAGAGCTCACGTGCGTCTGACCCCTTCATTGAGCGCCCACTCGCTAGTGCTGCTTTCTGTTGTTTAGGTTCTCATAGAGTCATATAATTGTGGTGCAGACGCTCAGAACTTGATTACTTTTCTCTAACAGTACAGCAAAGATTTGAGTGAGCCGATCTGAAAGTGAGATCATGCAGCTGTTTGAGTCTGTCAGTGTGTTAAAGACCCAGTGAAATCAGACTGGACTCTTGTGACTCGATCAGCTTTATATAAGCTAATGCAGGGGTTTTCAAGCAAGCTCTGTCTTTGATGCCTTTCATAATTATAAAGACAATTATTTCATGCATAAAACTCAACGCACAGACTAACATTCAAAAGTAGGGTCGATAAGATTTTAAAATGATTTTGAAAGAAGTCTCTTCTGCTCACCAAGGCTGCATTTATTTGATTAAAAATACAGGAAAAATTGTGATATATTATTCCAATGTAAATCAGCTGTTTTCTATGTGAATATATAGTAAAGTGTAATTTATTCCTGTGATCAAAGCTGAATTTTCAGCATCATTACTCCAGGTCTTCAGTGTCACATGATCCTTCAGAAATCATTCTAATATGATGATTTGATGATCAAGAAACATTTATGATTATTATCAATGTTGAAAACAGTCTGTGCTGCTTCAGATTTCTGTGTTTTTCAGAGTTTATTTGAAATAGAATCTTTTGTAACGTTATAAATGTCTTTACTTTCATATTTGATCATATAGCCTATATATAAATTACTGAACTTTTGTGTATATACTATTAAAAAAGGGACAAACAAACCCAAACTTCCCGTATCAACAGGAAATATGTCAGAACAGGAAAGAAAAACCTTTTAAAGAGGTCTGACTTCAGTTTTTCCAGCGAAAAGAAGGACAGAATGAGGAAACGAGAGCAGGATGGAGAAATCATGAGCAGTCTGAACAGGAAGCACCTGTATGTAAAATCAGTCTGTCTGTCTGTCTATTTATCATCTGGTTGTAGAAAAAAAAACCACACATGAAACATCAAATTTGTTTAAATCTTTCATAAAGGTTTCCTTACATAAATCGTCATGTTGAATCGAACAACAAATTACAAAAGAAAAGTTGTATGAACTGCTCATTCTGCTCATGTTTCATGAATGAGGACCTGAGAGAGAGATGAAGCTCTCAGAAAGAGTCACAACTAAAGTTAGTTGCAGTGGAAATCCTTGGATTCTCTGGGCTGAAGTATTCCTCTGTAGAATTATTGAGGATAGTCTAGAGGATGGTGCATGTTCGTCCTTCTTCTTTATATTCAGATCTGTGCTTTGGCACACAGATCAGGGTATCAGGAGATGGCGACAGCTCTGTCTCGCCAAGAGCAGATGAAAATCCTCCGTGTGTAAAGAGAAGCTGCTCACGCTGGAGACGGTCTGCAGAGAGAGAGAGACACGAAATGGCCGTGCTGTTCCCTGCCAAATGTCAAACTCTCTTTAATAGTTAGGTCAGCCGTCTGAGAAGTTGTAACTTTGTGCACTTCTCATGGGTGCGTCCATGAATGAGATGTACGGCCAGAAACATGTGCATGTGGGAAAATATAGCATTTATAGCATTTGTACTGTATAATAGATTTGTCATATATTTTTGTTTTATCACTTTATCATTCATCACTTTTGTTTTATGCACAGTGTCTACCAAAAACATTACATTTGATTTATACAGTCTCATTCATTCATAGCGCCTTAATATTATCAAATACAGCACACAAAATTAAAATGAATTTAAATCCAGGCACAGGTGATTTACATTAAGTACAAAGTACAAAAGAAGCAACATTTCTTGAGAATGTGCCACGTGTGTTTTCTTTGCTGCTTTCTTTTATGATTCTGCTGATAAAATACTTCAATATACGATTATCCAATGGGAAACAAGACCAGCCCACCTAATTATCATACATCAGACAGAAATGTAAGAATAAATACAAAATAAATAAATAAAATTTGAGAATATTTAAATATGGAAATTCATTGAAATGGGAATAAATAAAAATAAAATACATAAATATAGTAAAAATTGTTAAAATAAATAGAGAAAATAATAAATAAATAAAGGGAAAATAACTTAATTAAATTAAAAAGCAATTTAATTAAAAATCAGTCAGTCTGTCTATCTATTTTATCAAATAAATAAATGAAATTTGAGAATATTTAAATATGGAAATACATCCATATGGGAATAAATAAATAAATAAATAAATAAGGGGAAAAAAGAACTTAATTTAATTAAAAATTGTCAGTCACTCTGTCTATTTTATCAAAATAAATAAATAAATAAAATTCGAGAATATTTAAATATGGAAATACATCCATATGGGAATAAATAAAAAATAATAAATAAATAAATAAAATACATTTTTTTTTAATTTTTTAAATTTAAATTTTTTTAAATAAATAAATAAATAAATAAATAAAATCAATAAATAAAAAGAAAAATAACTTAATTAAATTAAAAATTAATTTAATTAAAAATCAGTCAGTCAGTCTGTCTGTCTATTTTATAAAATAAGTAAATGAAATTTGAGAATATTTAAATATGGAAATACATATAGGAATAAACAATAAACAAACAAACAAATACATAAAGTACAAATTGTTAAAATAAATAGAGAAATCAATCAATCAATCAATCAATAAATGGAAAAAGAACTTAATTTAATAAAAAAATTGTCAGTCCATCCATCCATCCATCCATCCGTCAGGTTTGGGCCTCCACAGCCATGAGAGTAACTGACCTAAAAGAGAAAACTTGTGAATCTAGAAGTGTTTGTTTCTTTCATGAAGTTTGATGCCTAAATCAATATATGAATCCTTTAGGAGTTTATTTTCATTCACTTTATTTTCATTCACTTCATATCACTTAGATATGAACACTTAGTTTCCACATTTGTTACATCTGCATGTTCAGTGTATTGGAAAGGTCAAGATCCAGCCGTAAATCATGAAATGTTGACCCTTTCAAGAAGGCAGAGATGTGACATCAGTGTATTTATATCTATGGTTTAACAGCCGGTGATGTTCACTGGAGACTTCTGAAGGTTTCACACACACACTCTTCACTCTTCCTCTCCGTCAGGTTAATCAGCCTCTCTCTGTTTTTCCCCGCAGTGCCGTGATTGAAGGATCTGCCCCGCTGTTACACACACAGACTCACACACTCTCGGTCGGATCACACACACTCCGCTCACCGTCGCCATGTTGGCCCTCCTGTTGTGCGCTCTGCTGGCTGTCCGCTCTCACGGTGGGTGACGCTTCTCTTCCCTACATGCTGATTAGCCAAAGATCACGACCTGTGAACTGGAAACACACACACAGTTACACTGACAGCGGCTCAGGCCCTGGCTAATGCCTCCACAACAAACAAACAAACAAAGACAGAAATGAATAAACAGTGGAGCTGTACAAAATCATGGGAACATTACACTAATATCCAAAAGTTTGGAGGCAGTAAGATTTTTTTTTTTTTAATTTTGTGTATGAAATGTGCTATATAAATAAACTTGCCTTGCCAATATGAAATACACAGGCTTATATACAGAGAGGAAATTGACAAACAAGACACACATGGAAACAGTGATGAGGGGAGCGAAATGAACTACAAAAGGACTACAAAACAGAGACAGGAAACAGGAAACTCAGACTAAACATAAAAGTCCAAAATGATGCAATTTCATTGGGTTCCATGTATCTAAAATCATGCATGACATTGACATGTTCTGAAATGTCAAAGTTTGCACTCATGAAAAGGATGAATGTGTCTGTGAAATCTGGTTTCATAGACGCTCAGCGTGAAAAAAGATGTGACCTTTCCACATTAAAAGTCTATCAGAGGCTTAAATAGCGTATCCTTCGTTAAATTTGCATATGACATAAAGGGATTCCTGTGTGAATATAATAAGATTGGATTCAAAATGAGCTCTGTAATTGCTTAATATCTGCCTCTCTGCTGGTAAAAAATGTAAAACTGTCCCTCTGTACAAACACACAGACAGCTGTGTAAAATGGGGAAGGTCAGAAATGTATTTAGGAAAGTTTAAAAATCCACTCTGTGAATTTTAAAGTTGTTCCTTATAGACCTGTGAACCCGGAGAGAAAACAGAGAGAGGAAGACAGAGAGCAGGGTTTTTCCTCTGACTCAGATGTTGTGGCAGTGTTTGTGTTGGGGTGTGGTGTCTGAACTCAAGCCACAGTTATGTCTCTGTTTTATATCCCTCAGTTTAATCCTCAGTATAGATGGCGACTGCAGCGTCCACTATGAGCTTTATTCCTGAGAGGATCCTCAAAATACGTAAGGAGTATCTAAAATACAATCCAAGAAGTTTCTCAACTTTTACCTTTCAACAGAAGAGCATAACTCAATATACAAGACATGAATTGGGTCCTAGGATGTATGAGCTCATATGCTTTCATAATATCTTTCCCAGTTTCTCCATTTGTCTGTGTTTCCAGCACATATGTGCTACACTATAGTTACAGCTTCGGGTCTGCAGTTGGACGCTAATGCGGTCGCCTAAAGCAAGGGTTTCAAACTGGGGGCGCAAAGTTTAGGGAAAAACTTAAATAAAATAAAAATAAGACTCAGTTTGGGATCTTAATCGCAGCAGTAGTGACGCTGAGTATATGTGCAGCGAGTGTGTAGCTCTGATGTGAATTATCATGACCTTTTTGCCTTTAATGACAGGACAGTAGAGACACAAAATGACCCGAGGTGGATTTGAACTTCACCGCGCACGCATCAGGCCACGTGTCTGACCGAATTATGTGGGGTTACTGGAAATCTCACGGACCAAATCGTAGCTAAACCCCGGCAGTCTGTTTTGGCCTTAATAAACCCCTTGTTATTTTTCTCCAAATTGGGTGGATTTGCTCAAATGTAAGTAGATAGAACCAGTAATTAAAGCCAAGCGCGCATCACAAGACAGAAGCTCATCGCACTTTGATGTTTTAAGTCTGCGACTAGTCTGTGACAGAAATCCCTAGATCTTAGCAGTATGTGGCATCATCAACAATTTTCTAGCATGCACACTTGTGAAACACTCTGCGACTTGTGAAACTGATCTGGAGTCCTCAGGTGTGCACATTACACGTGTCCTAACCAGACGTGACGCGATACGATTCCAGCCACTAGCAGTTTGTCTGTCCAGACGAGACGCGGCAAAATCAATCCAAATCACAGCCAATCAGAAGAGCTTGTGGGCGGAGCCTCTCTGTAAGCGCACTGCACTCGCAACCAAAGCCAATTAGAAGATCGTGTGGGCGGAGTCTCTCTGCAAATGCACTGCACTCGCAACCAGATCAATTCAAAATCACAGCCAATCAGAAGAGCTTGTGGGCGGAGTCTCTCAATCACAGCCAATCAGAAGAGCTTGTGGACGGAGTCTCTCTGCAAGCGCACTGCACTCGCAACCGAATCAATCCAAAATCACAGCCAATCAGAAGAGCGTGTGGGCGGAGTCTCTCTGCAAGTGCACTGCACTCGATACCAGATCAATTTAAAATCACAGCCAATCAGAAGAGCGTGTGGGCGGAGCCTCTCTGTAAGCGCACTGCACTCGCAACCGAAGCCAATTAGAAGATCGTGTGGGCGGAGTCTCTCTGCAAATGCACTACACTGGCAACCAAATCAATTCAAAATCACAGCCAATCAGAAGAGCTTGTGGGCGGAGTCTCTCAATCACAGCCAATCAGAAGAGCTTGTGGGCGGAGTCTCTCTGCAAGCGCACTGCACTCGCAACCGAATCAATCCAAAATCACAGCCAATCAGAAGAGCGTGTGGGCGGAGTCTCTCTGCAAGTGCACTGCACTCGCTACCAGATCAATTTAAAATCACAGCCAATCAGAAGAGCGTGTGGGCGGAGCCTCTCTGTAAGCGCACTGCACTCGCAACCGAAGCCAATTAGAAGATCGTGTGGGCGGAGTCTCTCTGCAAGTGCACTGCACTCGCTACCAGATCAATTTAAAATCACAGCCAATCAGAAGAGCGTGTGGGCGGAGCCTCTCTGTAAGCGCACTGCACTCGCAACCGAAGCCAATTAGAAGATCGTGTGGGCGGAGTCTCTCTGCAAGTGCACTGCACTCGCTACCAGATCAATTTAAAATCACAGCCAATCAGAAGAGCGTGTGGGCGGAGCCTCTCTGTAAGCGCACTGCACTCGCAACCGAAGCCAATTAGAAGATCGTGTGGGCGGAGTCTCTCTGCAAGTGCACTGCACTCGCTACCAGATCAATTTAAAATCACAGCCAATCAGAAGAGCGTGTGGGCGGAGCCTCTCTGTAAGCGCACTGCACTCGCAACCGAAGCCAATTAGAAGATCGTGTGGGCGGAGTCTCTCTGCAAGTGCACTGCACTCGCTACCAGATCAATTCAAAATCACAGCCAATCAGAAGAGCGTGTGGGCGGAGTCTCTCTGCAACTGCACTGCACTCGCTGCCAGATCAATTTAAAATCACAGCCAATCAGAAGAGCGTGTGGGCGGAGTCTCTCAATCACAGCCAATCAGAAGAGCTTGTGGGCGGAGTCTCTCTGCAACTGCACTGCACTCGCTACCAGATCAATTTAAAATCACAGCCAATCAGAAGAGCGTGTGGGCGGAGTCTCTCTGCAAGGGCACTGCAGTCGCAGCTGAATCGACAAGTACATAATCAAATTCAATAATATTTTGTTATTAAAAATACATACTGAGTGACTGAAACAATCTTTGTCATAGAATACACTTGTTTGTTCACAGTTTGATTGTTCCTTTCATCACATATTGCTGTTGGACAAAAACTCTGATTAACATGGAAAAGATGCCTTTTATCAAGACGCCTTTGCGTCTGATTAGGACACAAAACCAAAAATGTGATATGTGTGATTAACAAATAGTAAAGGCCTATTAATTAATAATGCATTTTTAATGCATTTTTTCCTCAAGTCAAGTCAAAATTTATTTCTATAGCACATTTAAAAGCAACAGAGCTGCACCAAAGTGCTGCACAATAAAACATTAAACATATAAAAAGAAAGTGTTAAAGAAAAACATGCGGCTCACAAAATATAAACAAATTAAACAGAATACAGTCGTAAAACTTAAAACCCTTAAACTAACCTTAATCAAAAGAAAGAGAGAACAAATAAGATTTAAGAGCTGATTTAAAAATAGCTAGTGAAGGAGCAGACTCAAAGCGCGCAGCTTTAATGCAGCACATTGTCCAGACTCGCAGGAGAGCAGGCAATGAGCTACAGAAAAGTTTGTCGAGTCTCTCCGTCTGACAGATCACAGGACTGAAGTGTGGCCAGTGATATGACATGTAACACCAACACATTTCTCTAACTGTTCTGATGCAGCTGCTCATGTGCGAAAATAACCCTCATTTCTTTCTCTCTCTGATTCATTTTCTCAAGGTCTGCTAACTACAAACTTCATTGCTTTTATTTCATCCCTTCCTCATGATCGATTGCATCGGAAGGGACGTTTTTCCACATGTGTGAAAATTGAGTTTGGGGATCATTGCAGTGGCCAATTTGTTAGTGCATCCTTTTTTGAAACTCAAAAAATCTGAAAGAAGATCATGCATTGCATGCTCACAACAGGGGTCGCCTGCAGTGGTTGATGTTGGAGGTAAACATCCCTCTCTCAGGACGTGATGCTTATTAAAACAGAGCACATTACCCAGTGTGAGGCTGCAGATCATATCAGCAGATTTCACATGTAGTCCTCTGGGAATCAAGACCAGACCTGATGTACGTGATGTGCCGAGATTGCAGTTTCACAGAAACTGTGGTTTCTCGTCTCTCCCTTACTCCATTCATCTCTCTTTGACTTGCTTTCATTTTTTCTTCTCATAATATTTGCATTTATGGCTGTATATCAGCATGGCTGTGATGCAGCCGTAGGCAATCACAGTGTGCTGATATACAGCCATATCGCACGGCTATGAGTGTGATAATGCGTTTATACAACAGTTCGATGGCATGAGTGTGTAAATAAATAAGAAATAATGACAGAGTGTCTTTAAAACCCTCTTTTGTGCAGAACTACTTCCACCACAGATTCAAATCTCAAGTTGACAGTTTGACCAAGACTGTGTTACTAAATCTAAAACGTCACTATAGAGCTAATAATGAAGGAATGTTGAGTCCCTCCATTGAAACTCATTGTATTTTGTACAGTATTAGAGAGAGAGATCGTCTGAAGCGAGCATTACCTGTGTCTGATATAACATTCACTCATCAGGTTGTTGTCCATAATATTATATCCATTATAAAAGTCTGTTTGAATGTCCGCTGAGGAAAGCGATCTTTGTATTTGTCCTTTTTACAGTTAAGGGAATTTTACGTAACAGCGCTAAAACAACGTCCTTTGTTTACAAAAGTCCCTTTCAATTTAAAAGTCTCTTGCGACTGAATCATACACTTGTAAAGTTTGCCGCCATCTAATGGCGTATTAATGTAACTTTCACTAAATCCATATTATGCATATAATGGACCCTTTCTCAATACCAAATACAACATATTATTTATATAAAATAATATTTATTGAACAACAATATTTAAATGAACAACAATAGCCATTATAAATGACAATAGGAAATAAACACAAATGTACAATTCAGTCAAATGTACAAAAGCAGTGCTGTACATGATGTAATTTAAATATAAATAATATAAAATTATTAAATTTAACATAGCCCAATTCTATTTGCTCGGGAACAAGTAATAGATTAATAAGACCAAAGATTGCCTGTTTTATGTACCCAAAATGAATTATATCTCTTGTTTATCCTTGTTTTATCCACTATAAGAGCCGGTGAACAGAAGCTGTTCTCGGCGGGTACTCGAGCACTGAACGACCGCTGACGCCTGGAGCTCACATCCCCGAAAACATCTAAACAAACTGTAAAATAGGCACTATGATTAAATATGAGTCACATATTTCAGGTCTAAACAACAACATTCTCCCTAAAAAACTACGGTTTGTGGTACAACAAGTGTAGTATTTGTAAAAAAATATGGTGGAGTTGCTCGGCCGCCATGACAGTCACTTTAATATGATATAATATAATATGCAATATAATGCTATATATATATAATATAATATAAAAGCATGTACGGTTAGTTGTTTGTTGTTGGCAGATTCAGTGTTAATGCAGGGCCCGGAGGATGTTGTTTTCCCTAAGGCTGTTGTCTTTACAAGGACACAGAGCTCGTCTCCTGCAGCGGCTGAATGAATACAGAGATACTCACACAACTCTGTGCAACTTCTCTTTGATCATTTAAGGCTTAAGGCAAGATCAGCGGCCCTTTACCCAGATTAGCTCCACACCTGAAATGAAGATGATCATTCATGCTGTGCATCTCTAATAGGTTTATACTTTCAGAGAACAGGAACGGTTCATAACCTCGCAGTTCACTGCTTGGGCGGTAATACCATATATTTCCAAAAATCTAATATTCTGTGGTGTTTTTTTTTTCCTTTTTCTTTTTCTATATATATATTGAACAAATTATTCATTGGAACATTCAAAAAGAGAACCATTTACTTCACTCCTGAATCAATCAGCTGTTTGAACGAATCGAATGAATGAATGAATCATTAAGACATTTACCGCCACCTACTGACAGTTTTAGTTTCTTGTTTAGAGTATAATTTAATTAAAAAAATAATTTCATATTTCCATATTAATTAACAAAATAAATAAAAATAAAACACTATAGGTAGGCTATAGTTCACCCAAAAATGAAAATTCAGTCATCATTTACTCAAGCTCATGGTCCAAAAGTTTGTGAAATAAATTCTGTGTTGAATCAAATAAAATATTTCTTTCTGAAGCTACTTTTTGTAATGCCTATTTGATGCTTTACACAATAATGACTTTGAATTATCTTTTGGGAGTAATTTCTCAGCCAAATTTGATGTGCGATTAATAGGATTAAAAATTTTAATCGCTTGACAGCCCTAATTATATTATATTATATTATATTATATTATATTATATTATAACATCTTTAATTAATTAATTATAGCTCAAAACGTTTAAGATTCAGGCTCCAGTTAAATATATATATATAATTTCAGTCTAATGATAATAATAGTAATAATAATAATAATAATAATTTTATTCTTTGTTGTGCTGTGCTATTTTATTTTTTTTTTTTTTGTATACTTTTTATGTAATTAAATGTTGAAAAGCTCCCTCTGACTTCATTCATGGAATGTTCAACTTTCGAAATGTAATGTACAGCGATGACATCACATACTGTATATTTTGCATATCGAATAGAGATCGGTCCGATTTTCCTTGAACCTAAATCTTGAAGACTACATTTCCGCAGCCTTGCAAGCATCGATGTTTCTTTCAGTAATTGCAAATCTAGTCGTCTTCTGCTTCATGGTCCCATTTTCGCTTGATCTGTTTCTCCACTTCATTGCATTTTGTATAACTGTCAGCTTTTTTATCTCCATCTCTCATGATTTTGGGGGGATTTTCTCAGTCAGAGCTTCATCTATGTCAGCACTGAAGAGAGAGAGAGAGAGCTGGATATTTATGAAATGATATTTACACAGTGAATGTCATTATGTTTTGACAATATCATCCTATCGGACCAATAAAGCCCTTTGAGCAGAACTTAATCTCATAGGAAGAGGGGGAAAGGAAGTCTGGAGGCAGGGAGGGAGAGTGGGATACGGAACGAGTGCAGAGGTGTTATTATGTTTCGACAATACACTGACATATCAGACCCATAAATCTTATTCAAATGGAAATCAATCTCTCACATACAGTGTGTGAAGGAGAAAGCAAGAGCAATAAGGGCAACCGGAAGACAGAGAGAGAGAGAGAGAGAGAGATGATTAGATCGTCCCTGTGTCACTGCATGTGTGGTCTGGTGTTACCCATGATGCTTTGTGATGGTAATGTCACAGAGGAAACCCTCTACCTCTCCGTCAGATATGTGGCCTTGCAAATTACTTCTTTTGTAGGTCGACGGCAGTGAGAATTAAAAATCCAAAGGCGATTTTTAAGTTCATTTGGAGTTTCATTGTGGGCTGAATGTCGTCTTTAAGAGATATGCAGTTACTTTGGGTTTGTTAGGTGATCAAACCTACAATTTCAACCTGACAGTCAATAAAATGAGCAAAAATTCCAAGCACCTAGCAACCATCCAGAACACCCTAGCAACTGCATAGCAAGAACACCTTAGCAACCTCATAGCGACCACCCAGAATACCCTAGAAAACGTATAGCAGCTCAGTAAAAAACTCTTGCATCACTGTGGCAGTGAGTTCTGCAGAAGCTCATCTCACTGTGTTTGTTTGCACTGTTACATTTAAAAGCAGAGTGTGATTTCCTGTTTACACCACTGGGGGGCGATACTGCCTCACTAGTGTGACTGTGAATGAACTCACGGCCTGTCATGAGCCTTATACAGTTCTGTTCATGAGTTTCTGAAGCCTTTATATGTTAGCCAGAAATAACCTTTATTACTTTAAATTGTGTGCGTGTGTGTGTGTGTGTGTGTGTTTTGTGACATATCAGGACACAAATTTGTATAATGACATGGGTATTACACTGGTATTACAAGGATAGGGTGACTTATAAGGACATTTCCCATGTCCCCATTTTTCAAAAGGCTTATAAATCATACAGAATGAGTTTTTGTGAGAAAGTAAAAATGCAGACAGTTTTCTGTGATGGGTTGATTTAGTGGTAGGGGTGTAGGGGGAGAGAAAATACGGTTTGTACAGTATAAAAACCATTACGCCTATGGAGTGTCCCCACAATTCACAAAAACAAATGTGTGTGTGTGTGTGTGTGGCAGCAAAACTCTCCAAAGCGTGTCACGTCTGAGCCGCGTCTGTGTGTGTGAATAATGCGAGCGCTGGAGTTGATGGAGGTCTGATAAAGCCCGAGTCTCTTATCGAGCTCTTCAAAATGAGCCTGCATGTCTCTCCACAGGTAGATATTGAGCACTGTGTTTTTCAATGATATTGAGCGGTGTTATTCCAGGCTTTGTGTGTTTGTAAGTGTGTGCATGTTCTGCTCGTCTGTGTGTGCTGACTGGCCTTTGAGGTCTGGCAGGACTGATATTGGTCTGAAGAGTGTGTTGTGTTAGCAGAAGAGAGGCAGGACCCTCTGTTATTGAACCTTGATGCTTTACAGCTCGTGTTATGAAAGACGGAGAGAGAGAGAGAGAGAGAGAGAGAGAGAGAGAGAGAGAGAGAGAGAGAAGAAATAGTGGCACTCACAAAAAAACATTTACCTTTTTTTTAAATAGTTGAAATGCATAATTTCAGATTAAAGTCACCATGAAATCAAAATAATTATATTTGGCTTGACAAGGAAGAGTTTTCAAGCTACAACCACCAAACTCGCTCAGACCCTCAGACTGTTCTGACCCGGGTTGCTGTATCTTTTCTAACTTATCCGACTCATGATTTTCGTTTTACAATCAAAACTACTAAAAGCCTCACAGACTTTCATTGAGGAGGTCAAGACTTTTGTACAATAAGACTTATAGATTATTGAAGTTGTCTGTCACTAGCAAAGCTTGACGACTATCTTAGGACAACATGCTAAATTCATGCTAACAATGGGTTATGTTAGAAACATGCTAACAACCTGCTAAAACATGCTAGCCACATGTTAATTCATGTTAGAAATGTGCTAATTCGTGCTAGCAACATGCTTAAACATGCTAGCAGCATGTTAAAACATGCTAGCAAAATGCAAACAATGTGCTAAAACATGCTAGCAACATGTTAAAACCTGCTATCAATATGTTAAATCATGCTAGCAACATATTAGCAACATGCTAATCATGTTATCAACAAAGTAACAACAACATGTTAAAACATGCTAGCCACATGCTAATTCATGCTAGACATGTGTTAAATCATGCTAGCAATGTGTTAAATAATGCTAGAAATGTGTTAATTCATGCTAGCAACATGCTTAAAAATGCTAACAATGTGCTAAAACATGCTAGCAACATGTTAAAACATGCTATCAATATGTTAAATCATGCTAAAACATATTAGCAACATGCTAATCATGTTATCAACATAGTAACAACAACATGCTAAAACATGCTAGCCACATGCTAATTCATGTTAGAAATGTGTTAAATCATGCTAGAAATGTGCTAATTCATGCTAGCAACATGCTTAAAAATGCCAACAACGTGTTAAAACATGCTATCAACATGTTAAAACATGCTATCAATGTTAAATCATGCTAGCAACATATTAGCAACAAAATGCTAATCATGTTATCAACATAGTAACAACAACATGCTAAAACATGCTAGCCACATGCTAATTCATGTTAGAAATGTGTTAAATCATGATAGAAATGTGCTAATTCATGCTAGCAACATGCTTAAAAATGCTAGCAGCATGTTAAAACATTGTAGCAAAATGCTAACAACATGCTAAATCATGCTAGCAACATATTAGCAACATGCTAATTATGTTATCAACATAGTAACAACATGCTAAAACATGCTAGCCACATGCTAATTCATGTTAGCAATGTGTTAAATCATGTTAGAAACATGCTAGAAATGTGCTAATTCATGCTAACATGTGAAAACATGCTAGCAAGATGTTAAATCATGCTAGCAACATGTTAATAGCATGCTAATCATGTTATCCACAATGCTAACAACATGTTAACAATGCTGACAACTTGTTAAAAATATTAGCAGCATGTTAAAACATGCTAGCAAATTGCTAAATCATGTTAGCAATATGTTAGCAGCATGATAGCAACATGCTAGTTCTTGGTAGCAGGGTGCTAAATCATCCTAGCAACATACTAAGTCATGTTAACAACACGCTAAGTCATGCTAGCAACACATTAGCAAAATGTGGCAAATCATGTTAACAAATGCTAAACCATGCTAGCAACATACTAGCTATGTGCTTTTAATTTATTTCAAACTTTCAGACAAGACTTTGTCAAGCCAACGTCAAAGTTTGTTTACAAACTTTCCCATCTAGAAAGTTTTTAAATGAAACATTGCAGTATGTTTTATAAACATTTTTTTTTTTTTTTTTAATTCTTGTTCCTGGTAATCTTGAATCAGAATAAGTTCTCCTCCCTCTTGCAGCATCTCTTCTCTTCTCCCCACGGACAAAATCAAGCCCCGCCCTACATTTGTTCTTGTTCCAGAAGCGTTTCACGAGGACATACGGCACAATAGAGAAGAAAAGACCAGCGGTTGCCAACTTTAAGTATAAATAAGCCATCTGGTTTTTTTGAGCCAATCAACTGAGCTGTAAATGTCATGTGACTCATCACTCTGGAGACATGGAAATGACGTCATGGCAACACTGACTGGCTGTGATGTTAAAGGCAAATATACGATTTTTTTTTTTTTCTCAAATATAAGGAGACAGCTGGAGAAGAGCGGAGGGATGAGTGTGTCCGATACAGTCCGGTCTGTCACTTACCATAAACTCACATCTGATCTGATCCAATCTGAGGCAGTCACACACTGGGAGAACTGAATTGACTCTCAATGACTTTGTGAAAGTGAAATATTATATTTGTAAAGTATTTTTAGATGTCTAGACTAGATCTAAAGTGAATTTAAATGTGAAATCCTCCAAGACTGTCAGAATATCACCGTTCACTGGCTTCACATGGGCTTCGAAACCAGACCTGGACAGAAGATGAACCAATCAGATCTCTGTAAATAATAATAATCTCTTTAAATGATATTAAATGAACAGCAGATTGTCAGCTCCTGAGGAAAAAGAGCCCATCATTTTTAATTACAGAGATATTATTTGTCCACATTCATTTTAAAGCTCAATACTCTTACTTCTGCTCACCAAGGCCCCATTTATTTAATCAAAAATACAGTAAATACAGTAAAATTGTGAAATATTATTCCAGTGTAAATCAGCTGTTTTCTATGTGAATATATAGTAAAGTGTAATTTATTCCTGTGATCAAAGCTGAATTTTCAGCATCATTACTCCAGTCTTCAGTGTCACATGATCCTTCAGAAAGTTCATATTTTTGTGGAAACTGTGATATATTTTACTCTTCAGGATTCTTTGATGAATAGAAAGTTCAAAAGAACAGTATCAGATGTCACTGATGTTAATATCTATAGAGGTTGATGGTCCATTTCATTTCACATTGATTCCTATCCAATTAGAACTCATTATAGTCATTATATATAATTAAACAACAAATTAGTCCAAATTATCTTTAATACCATGTGGCTGGATTACATCTGTTCAAGGTAATTAGTTTAATGCAAAAACGTGTGTATGTATGCTTTGTATAAATGTGTTTAAATACTTAAACTCTGTCCAGCTTCACAGGTAGATCTGTGCTGTGTTCGTTCAGCAGTCGGTCTGTGATCTTCACGCCCGGCGTGTGCAGCAGTAATGCAGCGGGTTCAGAGAGGTGAAACCGTGCAGCGTGTCTTCATACGTGCAAGAAATGCGGTCAAAAGAAGGACTAAAGTTAGAGAGAGCGAGTGAGGAGAGCGTGAGCTGCTGGATGGGCATCAGAACCTGTAAATAAACAGCGCAGGGATGTGTGGCGGCATTTATAAGGGCCTTAATGACTTTATTTGATTGCGGTGGCACAGGTTCCTCGCTCTCCTTCCCGTTTACTCTCTTTCTCTCTCTCTCTCAGTGACTCAAATATTGCCCGGCACCATTAACACAAAGTGGCGGATGTAAATTCAAATTAGCCCACCTTATTTCACCGTCTCCCTCCTCAAAACTCACACCTACCCCAACGTCGTCTTTTCTCCAACATCGTCCTGCTGTTCTCGCTAAAAGCCTTCTCCTAGATCAATCATCTGTGGTATTTCCAATGTTCCAGCACTCTTACATAATTCCTAATCCTGGCATTCACTGCAGACGCGGGGCAGATTCACATTTAAAGTGTTTGAATGAGGATTTGGAGCTTTTCAATGGTCTTTCAGTGCTTTAGTTAGCAGCTATTGAAGCAGTCATTCGATGTGTTCGGCTGCTGTTTCTGCCATATTTGAATCTTTTAATTGTTTTCATACCTTTGTCAACTATATATAGCATTTTAGGATGAAGCTGTTTATGTACAATATCAACTGAAGTTGGCATGTGAAGGCTTGCACTAGAAAAATGCTTTGTCAGGTAATGTCTAAATAAACTAGAATCCTGAAAAATAAAATGTATCACAGTTTCCACAAAAATCTGAACTGTTTTCAACACTGATAATAATCATAAATGTTTCTTGAGCATCAAATCATCATATTAGAATGATTTCTGAAGGATCATGTGACACTGAAGACTGGAGTAATGATGCTGAAAATTCAGCTTTGATCACAGGAATAAATTACACTTTACTATATATTCACATAGAAAACAGCTGATTTACATTGGAATAATATTTCACAATTTTTACTGTGTTTTTGAGCAAATAAATGCAGCCTTGGTGAGCAGAAGAGACTTCAGTAGTGTATTCTACTAGAATCAACTTTTATGAAATAAAATAAAATAAAAAATAAACATAATAAACATAATAATAATAAATAAAAGACTTAGTAAGAGTATTGAGCTTTAAAATGAATGTGGACATAATATATAAGGGAAAAAATGTAATAAAAAAAATACAAATTTTAAAACCGTGATAATATTTCACAATTATCAATGTATTTTTGATCAAATAAATGCAGCCTTTGTGAACAAAAGAGAGTTATTTCAAAAGTTCAAGTTCAAGTATATTTATAAAGCTTATTTACATCAAACAATTGTTGTACCAAAGTTCTGTAAAATCAGGACAAAATACAGTATAAAACTAGAATTAAATACATTTTCTAGTATAAACTAGAAAAAAGCCCTCATGAAATACAAAAAATGAAATGGTAGTGTGTGTGTGTGTGTGTGTGTGTTCATTATTTTATTAAGCAAATCTTTTAGGTGGCATTTATTTAGCTTGACATTTATACTAGGTTTACAGTTGGCCTTATAGATGTCAGAGCTGTTATTGTATTGCACATTGTGAATATTACAAAGTCAGAAACTTTTTCCCATTTCATTGTCACTTTTGAAACTTCTTCAGCACACACACACACACACACACACACACACACACACACACAGCGCTGTCCCCTGTGTGGAAACAGATTGAGGTTGATTTGAGCGTCATTAATGTTCGTGTGAGCAGCTCCGTGAGGACAGACGTGTTCCTGAAGTTTCCATGACGTCAGCGCTCCTCTCCCTCTGCCGTCCCGCCGCACGCTGATCCTGGCTGGGACACAGACGCTTCAAATGTGCCATCGCAGAAATAACACATGTAACGTATGGACTGTCATGTGAGGGTATTTCAGTCCTGCATTGGTTGAACAGCATGATTTGTTCATAGTTCCTCAGTGTTTTGACTCAGTGACGTTAGTGCTTCAGTGTTTGTCAGGCTGTCGATGTGTTTCTCAGCTGTCCAGGGCCTTTGGTTTTTCTGACGGCAGAAAGAGCGATTATGTGCCGGTGTGAGTAAAGATGGACATTTTTTAGGACTTTCCTTTTTTGCGCTCGGATGCATCAGTTATCAAACACTCTTACGGAAGCAGATGGAGTAACAGCTCAGACAAATATTAATCCAGCATCATCTCCCGCAAAAACAAAATTATATATCGCATCCATAAATGAAAACAAAACATTTAGTCATTAATCCAATCTCTCCCTCTCTCTCCTGTCTTCTGTTTGGATGTAACACGCTCCTGTTAGTTTAGATGGAGAACTGACTGACTAATTAGGAAATTCAAATCCTCATTCACATGGAAATGCTGATGTTTATTTTATTCAACACTTCATGATGACAAAAACATCCGTGTGTCAATATTAGTTTGTTTGTTTGAGCAGTGAAAGTCTTGAAGTGCTTGTCAACTTTAAAGGGGATACTACTTTATTATATATTTATTTATTTATTTATCCATCAATCCATCCATTCATCCCTCCATCCATTTATTCATCCATCCATCCATCATCCCTCCATTCATCCCTCCATCCATCCATCCATCCCTCCATCCATCCCTCCATCCATTTATTCATCCATCCATCCATCCATTATCTCTCCATTCATCCGTCCATCCATTTATTCATCCATCATCCATCCCTCCATCCATCCCTCCATCCATTCCATCCATCCATCCATCCATTATCTCTCCATTCATCCGTCCATCCATTTATTCATCCATCCATCCATTATCTCTCCATTCATCCGTCCATCCATTTATTCATCCATCCATCCATCATCCCTCCATTCATCCATTCATCCCTCCCTCCATTTATTCATCCATCCCTCCATCCATCGATCCATTTATTCATCCATCCCTCCATCCATCCATCCATTCCACCATCCATCCATCCATTCATCCCTCCCTCCTTCCCTCCCTCCATCATCCATCCATCCATCCATCCATCCATCCACCCATTTATTCATCCATCCATTCCACCATCCATCCATTTATTCATCCATCCATTCATCATCCCTCCATCCATCCATCCATTCATTCCTCCCTCCCTCCCTCCCTCCCTCCCTCCATCCATCCATCCATCCATCCATCCATCCCTCCCTCCATCCATCAATCCATGCATTTATTCATCCATCCATCCATCCATTCCACCATCCATCCATCCATCTATCCCTCCATCCATTTAATTATCCATCTCTCCATCCATCCATCCATCCATTCATTTATTCATCCATCCATCCATCCATCCATCCATTCCACCATCTATCCATCCATCCATTCATCCCTCCCTCCTTCCCTCCCTCCATCATCCATCCATCCATCCATCCATCCATCCATCCATTTATTCATCCATCCATTCCACCATCCATCCATTTATTCATCCATCCATTCATCATCCCTCCATCCATCCATCCATTCATCCCTCCCTCCCTCCCTCCATCCATTTATTCATCCATCCATTCCACCATCCATCCATCCATCCATCCATTCCACCATCCATCCATCCATCCATTCATCCATCCATCCCTCTCTCCCTCCCTCCCTCCATCCATCCATCCATCCATCCATCCATCCATCCATCCATCCCTTCATCCATCCATCCATTCATCCATCCATCCCTCTATCCATTTCATCCCCCCATCCATCAATGAGTCACATGATGAGTCACAGTCTATATACAGTGGGTACGGAAAGTATTCAGACCACCTTAAATTTTTCACTCTTTGTTATATTGCAGCCATTTGCTAAAATCATTTAAGTTCATTTTTTTTTCCTCATTAATGTACACACAGCACCCCATATTGACAGAAAAACACAGAATTGTTGACATTTTTGCAGATTTATTAAAAAAGAAAAACTGAAATATCACATGGTCCTAAGTATTCAGACCCTTTGCTCAGTATTTAGTAGAAGCACCCTTTTGATCTAATACAGCCATGAGTCTTTTTGGGGAAGATGCAACAAGTTTTTCACACCTGGATTTGGGGATCCTCTGCCATTCCTTCTTGCAGATCCTCTCCAGTTCTGTCAGGTTGGATGGTAAACGTTGGTGGACAGCCATTTTTAGGTCTCTCCAGAGATGCTCAATTGGGTTTAAGTCAGGGCTCTGGCTGGGCCATTCAAGAACAGTCACGGAGTTGTTGTGAAGCCACTCCTTCGTTATTTTAGCTGTGTGTTTAGGGTCATTGTCTTGTTGGAAGGTAAACCTTCGGCCCAGTCTGATGTCCTGAGCACTCTGGAGAAGGTTTTCGTCCAGGATATCCCTGTACTATCCCTGGTACTCGATTGCAACCAGTCGTCCTGTCCCTGCAGCTGAAAAACACCCCCACAGCATGATGCTGCCACCACCATGCTTCACTGTTGGGACTGTATTGGACAGGTGATGACCAGTGCCTGGTTTTCTCCACACATACCGCTTAGAATTAAGGCCAAAAAGTTCTATCTTGGTCTCATCAGACCAGAGAATCTTATTTCTCACCATCTTGGAGTCCTTCAGGTGTTTTTTCATGTGTCTTGCACTGAGGAGAGGCTTCCGTCGGGCCACTCTGCCATAAAGCCCCGACTGGTGGAGGGCTGCAGTGATGGTTGACTTTCTCCAACTTTCTCCCATCTCCCGACTGCTTCTCTGGAGCTCAGCCACAGTGATCTTTGGGTTCTTCTTTACCTCTCTCACCAAGGCTCTTCTCCCCCGATAGCTCAGTTTGGCCGGACGGCCAGCTCTAGGAAGGGTTCTGGTCGTCCCAAACATCTTCCATTTAAGGATTATGGAGGCCACTGTGCTCTTAGGAACCTTAAGTGCAGCAGAAATTTTTTTGTAACCTTGGTCAGATCTGTGCCTTGCCACAATTCTGTCTCTGAGCTCTTCAGGCAGTTCCTTTGACCTCATGATTCTCATTTGCTCTGACATGCACTGTGAGCTGTAAGGTCTTATATAGACAGGTGTGTGGCTTTCCTAATCAAGTCCAATCAGTATAATCAAACACAGCTGGACTCAAATGAAGGTGTAGAACCATCTCAAGGATGATCAGAAGAAATGGACAGCACCTGAGTTAAATATATGAGTGTCACAGCAAAGGGTCTGAATACTTAGGACCATGTGATATTTCAGTTTTTCTTTTTTAATAAATCTGCAAAAATGTCAACAATTCTGTGTTTTTCTGTCAATATGGGGTGCTGTGTGTACATTAATGAGGGAAAAAAAAGAACTTAAATGATTTTAGCAAATGGCTGCAATATAACAAAGAGTGAAAAATTTAAAGGGGTCTGAATACTTTCCGTACCCACTGTATATGGATATATAATATATATATATATATATATATATATATAGATATATATATGTATATATATATATATATATAGATAGATATGTATATATATATATATATATATATAGATATGTATATATATATATATATATATAGATATGTATATATATATCCAGACCATTTTCTGCCCTATCTCTGATTATATATTTATTTTCTGTTTTTCTTTTTTTAATATGTCGCTGTGATTAGAGAAATATGGTTATTTGGTTATTGCATATTACCTAACCAGACAAACCTTGACCTTTTGTTTTTTGCAGCCCAGTTTCAATACAAGCTGTTTTTGGTCACAGGAGGAAGTTCTGAGTTCTGAAATGTACAATATGTTTTCATTATTCATCAAGCTCTGTTATCTGAGATCAGTGAACATATGATTCCTCATGACTCTTTCTCTCTCTCTGTGTGTGTCTCTTCTGCAGCTCTGAATGTCCACGTCCCAGAATCCCCTGTGGTGGCTCTGTTTGGGATGGACACCGTCCTCAACTGCTCTTTCTCAGGGGCCTCAGAGTTTAACCTGTCTGACCTGAGTGTGTTCTGGCAGCTCTCGGACACGAAGCGCATCGTACACAGTTATCGGCAGAGCCAGGATCAGCTGATCGACCAAGATGAGAGATTCGCCAACCGCACCAGCCTGTATCCAGATCAGCTGATGGCCGGCAACATCTCGCTCCTGCTGAAGAAAGTGCGCGTCGCGGACGAGGGAAGTTACACGTGTTTCGTCAGAGTGCAGACGTACAGCAGCGGATCCATGCTGATGCAAGTGGCAGGTAACCAATCAGAGAGCCGAGCCATAGGTCACACAGTACATGTAGCTCTCCTATGGACAGTGAATGTTGGGAAGGCCATGACATACAAGCTTAATCAATTAATTAATTGTTGTCTTAAAGTTAATCTCTGTCGACAGCATTTGTGGCGATTACCACTGAAAATACTTTTGACAGTTTTTAAAACAAAAATCCCACTTACAGTAACTCATATTTAGTTCATAGCTCATAAAACTATAAAACAGAATCATTTTGTAGGCGGGTGGTTATGTGTTATAGATGTAATAGTAAGCCTAAATTAAATCTTTTTAATTCAATAATCATGTCTTTAGAAGACTTTTATTAATCCACTTGATTTATATGGATTATGTTTACTTGCGTATTATGAATGGACTTTCACTGAAGGAAAAGAAATCACTCAGATTTTATTAAAAATTCCTTCATTTGAGTTTCGAATATGAATGAAAGTCTTATGGATTTGTAAAAACATTTTTTGAGTAACTGATGTCTGAATTTATATTTGTGACAGGATTATTATAACTGAAACTACCAACCATTTTCAACCCAGCTTGTGTTGTTTTTAACCCAGCATTTATAGTATATATAGTAAACTAAAAGTATCTCAAAATATATTAAAATATCACTGATTTGTGGTATTAACCTTTCAAAGACACATTTTCTCTGAGAGGGTTTTATTGAAAATCAGCACAGCACACTAATTAACACACCAAAAAATCAAACGTGCTAATTAATGTCACAAAAAAAAAAATTCTAAAACTAGTTACCCTCACTAATTGACTGGTCGTTTGTTGGTGAAATTTTACTCCAAGTGCCTCATTTTTTCTATAAACTGAGGGACAAGCAAAATTTGTTTTCTGATGATTGACATCATGCCACTAATGTCATCAATAGAGCTTAACTTGTGTTACTTCAATCTGGAAAATCGACTGTCTGCAAAATCTACTGCCTCTATATAATCCATATCATCTATATGAGACTGCAGATATTTGAAAGCTGAAATATTATTGCCGGTGGCCTCTGCGAACGGATACTAGATACCAAAGCACTGCTGTTATGAACGTTATTATGTACTGTATACTTTATCGTAATGTGTGTTATTATGCACCCTACGTCACTTATGGATATTGCAGGCTTGTTGGGTGATTGATATCTTTGCACATCTTGATTATTATTGGTCATAAAATGCTTAGTGCTTTTGCAAAGGCCCAATAATGACCACGATCATTTATATGCGATTCTCACAATGACCCTGATCAATATACAGTCATATCGATTGTTAGGATTTCATGTGATTGATGGTACGCTGCAGTCCCCAGAGAACGTGCTCGACTGTAGCCGCCTATATGTGTTATTATTTTTATGGCTGAGTGCACTCAGACTTACCGGGGTACATCATTATTTATGATCTATAGATGGCATTTTCCCATTCTCTGCTCTCTTCCTCTCAGTCTCTCTCGCCTTTCTCTTTCGATGCCTTGAATTAAGTAATATTAATGCTCTGAGATGTACCGCTTCTGTCTGCTTCTGTACGTCTAATGAAGATTAAACAAAAGCAATCCTGTCTTTTTCAGTGTTGAACATTATAATCTTTACTATTTATTAGCAGTATTATTTTGAGCTCACATAAGGCTGCAGCCATTTCTTCTTCAGGAGATTTTCAATTAGCACCACAAAAATGTGTCATCTGTAATTATTATATTCTCATGAATAAGTTTATATGACACTTAAAGGCTTAGTTGATCACAAATGATCATTTACTCACCCTCATGTTGTTCTAAAACAGTTTCTTCCAAAAGAAAAGATATTTTGAAGAATGTTATCGAAGCTGACATCATTCAAAACTGAGAAGCTATTTTTGTGTACATTCAAAACAACAAAACATTTGCTTTCATAAAATAAAGAAAACAAACGGGATGCGCTTTCTTCCATCTCGCTCTCCGTGAACTTCTTTCTGGAGCACGTCACAAAGATGAACCAATACTTGTACTACAGACATGAGAAATATGTCTATAAAAACCTTTAAGTGTCTACTTTTTGCTTATTTGTTGTTAAATATATATATATATATATATATATATATATATATATATATATATATATATATATATAAATGCAGCGCTGCTGTTTACAGGGGTAACCGCTATATTTCTGCTGAGTGAATTTTCATTCAGCCACTTTTGTTCAGACCAATTTTTTGCAGTTTTTACTTTTTGCTTATTTGTTGTTAAATGCATTATATGTCACTGTGGAATAAAAGTCGCAGCACACTTTAGATGATAAAAGAAACTTGACTTATTTCATTGCTTTTTTACTTGAAATCATATGTAATATATTAATAAAAATATTGAAAATGAAAGATTATGGTAATTATAAAAATTAAAATAGACCCATATGATTTACGTTGATTTCTGTGATATACAGTACTGGTCAAAAGTTTGGACACATTACTATTTTTAATGTTTTTGAAAGAAGTCTCTCATGCTTATCAAGCCTGCATTTATTTGAGCAAAAATACAGAAAAATACAGTAATATTGTGAAATATTATTACAATTTAAAATATTGGTTTTCTATTTTAATATACTTTAAAATATAATTTATTTCTCTGATGCAAAGCTGAATTTTCAGCATCATTACTTCAGACTTCAGTGTCACATGATCCTTCAGAAATCATTCAAATATGATGATTTATTATCAATGTTGGAAACAGTTGTGCTGCTTAATATTTATAACCTGTGATACTTTTTTTTCAGAATTCTTTGATGAATAAAACATTTAAAAAAAGAACAGCATTTATTTAAAATAGAAATATTTTGTAAAAATATACAGTACCATTCAAAAGTTAATACTATTTTTTTTTTTTCAGCAAGGATGTGTAAAATTAATCAAACGTGATTATAAAGACTTTATAAGCATAAGAGACTTCTTTAAAAAACATTAAAGATAATAATGTGTCCAAACTTTTGACCGGCACTTCTTTATACACCACCAGATTATGACGACTCTGCTTTGAAATCATACATTTGATGGCGATTCAATTTCCCTTATTTGGATGGCAAAATGTGATTGAAATTTAAACTGCACAACTACTGCGATTTGTTCCTAATTAATTGTGATTAGAACAAATAACCACAATCAGATGATTAATCAATAATCGTGACAATTTGCACTTAGTTTGAAGAAGAACAGCAAAATCTGTATGATATCCAATTAATCAAAGAAACAACAGACTGATTGACTGAATTTTAAAGCTGTTGTTAGTCTCAGCCTCTGTGTTTCGTCTCAGCCTTCAGTCAAACGGACAGCAGCAAGAGGTTAAAGCCTTGTTGGCATCACTGCCCCCTTTTTGGTGACCCCACAACCGTCTGATTGCTTTTTCTCCCATCGTCCCAACGCCCAACTTTTTTGTTTGCCGATTTATGATTGGCTCTGGGAATAAGGCCGCCTCCAGCTCCCTCCATGTAGCTGCTCAAGGGATGGTAGTGCAATAATTTCTTCATCTGCCAACGAAGTACTAACCCCCAACAAAAACACTTTACGACCAGCCGATTTCCCAGAAGCCCTCCCCAGCTGTGGTTCCGCTACCCTGTTGAGGGAGAGAGGCTTCTCTCGTAGATGAGCGTGTTTCTGTCTGATGTTGAGCCATGTGTGTTTTATGCTAAGCTCCTAGAATGTAATTAACAATTTAATGGGAATCATGTCAAGCCGGTCCCAAGGTGGAGCGCAGCGGTAGATCGTTCAGCTAAATGCTAAGCGCCCCCATTCGGTTTCAGTAGCTTTCTAGAACTGCCAGTGTCAGCAATTTCCTGCTAGTTTATGTTATCATACTGCAATCTCACCATTCTGACATTGAAATAAGGCATTTGAGTGATTCTTGTGAAGCCGAGAAGTTTATATAAATGTATCTCTGAGGGACTGTCTTCAGAAAAGTTTTGATAGCATTTTAATTTCATCCATCTCCGTATAATGCCTAATACAGTGGTGTTTATTAGCGCAGCACTGCTGTTTACAGGGGTAACCGCTGTATTTCTGCTGAGTGAATTTTCATTCAGCCACTTTTGTATATTATATATTATATACATAAACATATTTATGTTCTTGACTCATCCCTTTTCTGAAACAGTGGTTTATAGGCTAAAATGTGAGTTTATAGTTTAAAACAACTCTTTGTTTTGTCAAAACTTGTATTGTTTGAATTGTAAAGTTGATTAATAGTTGTTTTTGACCATTTTACAGTTTAAGATGTTACCATAGACATTGGAATTACCTAAACAACATGTTGTTCTGTTCTAATATTAGAATAGAACTACTATTCTAGTTTTGCTCTAATAGAACAATATTTTATTTTATTTTATTTTATTGGTAATATTTTGAATTCACTTTTTCTTTTTTTTTTTTTTATATTTTTGTTTTAACCTGTTTTTAGTTTTTGATTTTAGTAATTTTCTTATGTACTTTTGTCATTGTTATTAATTTCTGTTTATATATATATATATATATATATATATATACATATATATATATAATATTACTATTTAGGTTTAATTTATTTTTATTTAAGGTTTACTTTTACTTCCATTTTAGTTTTTAGTTATTTCAAGTTAGTAATTTTATTTAACATGTCTTAAAACATAAATTTTTAATTAACATGTCTAATTTTAATTTAGTTTTACTTTATTTCAATAATCAAGAATGTTTTTAATAGTTTTAGTTTTAGTTAACAGCATTAACCCTGCTCCAGACCACTGGTCCAGCGTCTGCAGCTATACGTCACACACACTAACTAGTTCTCTCTCGCTCTCTCCAGCTCCGTTCTCCAAACCCCTGGTCACCTGGGGCACAGAGTCCAACCTGAAGCCCGGCGACGTGGTCGCCCTCACCTGTGTGGCATATGGTGGTTATCCTGAGGCGCAGGTGTTGTGGCAGGACGGCGCGGGACGCAACCTGACGGACAACATTACCATCTCACAAGTAGCCAACGAGGAGGGTCTCTTCAGTGTAAAGAGTGTCCTGACCGTCATTCTGGAGCCCAACAGCACCTACAACTGCCGACTGACCAATCCACTGCTCGGAGAGGAAGGACAAGCTTCTGTTACCATCACGGGTGAGTCACTGACCGAACCAAAAGATCATTTTCACATGCACTACAGAAATGTATCATGTGTAGTCATTTTATTCTTATATATGGTTTTATACGACACTATGGAATATGACACTATGGAAAAGTGCAGCTTGGACATTCTGCTAAATGTCTTCTTTTGTGTTCCACGCAAAGGTAAAGATCATATGGGTCAAACTGTCATTTTTGGGTGGACTGTCCCTTTAAAATCCTCATTATCTTTGTAATCACTGTAATAGATACTACAGAGAAACCTTGGCGTTGTCAGCGTTAATCTCAGCAGCTGTGAGCAAAAAAGGCCGTACGTGGATCATCCTGACTACGATAGCCTTACAACTTGTTAGTAAACAAGCGTCAGAATCCGTGTGCGAGCTGAGTGATCATGCCGACCTTGTTTGATATGAAAATGCATTTGCATTTGTTTACAACAGCTGCTGTATGCTCAACAACTTTAGTAATTAATATTGACCTAGCCGAGATAGATGCTTGTTTTTCTATTGCAAACAACTGTGAACCAGGATTCACTTTGAAACAAAATGCTCCACAGATGAATTTCTGGAGTGATGGTAACTTTGTTCAACCATTATAAGTTGCTTTACAAGGCATAATTAATGCATTTTTATAATGCATTATATAAAAAGGCTTTAAGTAGATTCAAAAGCAATTGATCTGTTAAAACGTTTGAAAACATGCTTTTTAGTGACATTAGTGGCACAGAAATTAAATTTAAAAGTACATTTTAATTATTTAATAGTTATTGCATAGTAAAACTGTACTGTTTGTGTGACCTTATGCAGGAAAAAAAAACAACTTTTTGAATAAGGAATAAATCCTGTGTATCTAGAGCTCAGAATGTCTTTCTAAGTGAGACATTTAGGACTTCTATCACTGAAGAGAGGAACATCTATTTAGTATTCAAGAGCCTTTTTCTGGGAGAGCGTGTCGAGGACAAGACCCGTTAAAATGTCACACTTCTCTCCAAATTCCCAATGAAAAATTACAAAGTAATGCAGACGTGCCCCAAAATGAATGAGAAAGGTAGAAAAAATAGAGGAGTGGAAAAAGATGTCTATCAAAAAGTCTGTCAAGGTTCAGAAAGAGAAAATGAGCTACAGGAGGGACGCGGTCTGACCGGGTGGCATTGAACGAGGTCAGAGCAAACTTAATCTCAATCTCAATTAGCCACAACGTGATTCATCAATTAGCTTCTGTCATTCCACTTAAACTGCTCATTTCATCCACTGAGCTTTTATGGAGATGTTTATTCATTGCAGAAAGTATATAGTGTTTTGTATTCATGAATATACAGTTTAAATTAATGCTGCCGTATTCAACACATGCTTATAATAGACCCTTTTCACAGACTGTGATGACGCGTTTAAATGCTCATCAATATCGTAAATTCTGCTATGTTTTTTTTATATTTTCATTTTTAAAAAAACGTATGTACATTTATAACACTATATTTACTATTATATTACCGTTGCATCATATTACAAAAATCTAGTGGAGGTTGTGGAGGTTTTCTTTAACTATTTGAGCAAATGGAAACACAAAAAAATATATTTAATGTATTCTCTCATTCACTGCTATAGAATTTTACCCAGCTATGACGACTTCCGCTTCTGTAGGGATTTCACAGGTTCAGAGTATATATATATATATTTATGCACACACAAATGTAAAAATGTAAAAAAAAAAAAAAATAAATAAAATAATTCTAGAAAGTTTTAATATAGTGTTAGAACTTTTATAAAATTTTCTACAATTATTTTATTTATATTATTATTTGACATTTTGTGATATTATATATATATATATATATTAATTGATTTATATATTTTTAAAAATTGTAAGTAGCCTATAAAAATGCAAATGTGAAAATATAATATATATCTACAGTGCTCAGCGTAAATGAGTACACCCCATCTGAAAAGTAACATTTTAAACAATATCTCAATGAACACAAAAACAATTTCCAAAATGTTGACAAGACTAAGTTTAATATAACATCTATTTAACTTATAACATCAAAGTAAGGTTAATAATATAACTTAGAAAACTAAAAAAAAAAAAAAAATTAAAAATTTTCAGTTTTACTCAAATTAGGGTGATGCAAAAATGAGTACACCCCACAACAAAAACTACTTCATCTACTTTGTATGGCCTCCATGATTTTTAATGACAGTCTTCTAGGCATGGAATGAACAAGTTGGCAACATTTTGCAACATCTGTCTTTTTCCATTCTTCAAGAATGAGCTCTTTTAGAGACTGGATGCTGGATGGAGAGTGATGCTCAACTTGTCTCTTCAGAATTCCCCATCGGTGTTCGACTGACTCACTTTCACCCTGTTCTTCTTCAGAAATCCAACAGATGTGTGTTTAGGATCATTGTCATGTTGGAAAAGTGCACGACGACCAAGGGCACGGAGTGATGGTAGCATCTTCTCTTTCAGTATAGAGCAGTACATCTGTGAATTCATGATGCCATCAATGAAACACAGCTCCCCGACACCAGCAGCACTCATGCAGCCCCACATAAGGACACTGACACCACCATGATTCACTGTAGGCACCATGCGTTTTTCTTTGTATTCCTCACCTTTGCGACGCCATACAGTTTTGAAGCCATCAGTTACAAAAACATTTATCTTGGTCTCATCACTCCAGAGTATAGAGTCCCAGCAGTCTTCATCTTTGTCAGCATGGGCCCTGGCAAACTCTAGGCGGGCTTTTTTGTGCCCAGGCTTTAGGAGAGGCTTCTTTCGTGGACGGCACCCGTGCATGCCATTCCTCTGCAGTGTACGCCGTATTGTGTCACGGGAAATAGTCAGCCCAGTTTGGCTTTCTACTTCTACTGAACTTGCATGCCGATTTTCCTCCTGTCGAGGTGTTAACTTCCGTGGACGACCTGGACGTCTCTGTGAGATGGTTGCAGTTCCATCTTTTTTAAATGTTTGTACCACTTTTGCTACAGTATTCTGACTGATAAGTAAAGCTTTGCTGATCTTCTTGTAGCCTTCACCTTTCTGCTGTAAAGAAATTATTTTCTTTCTCAGGTCTTGTGACATTTCTCTTCCATGTGGTGCCATTGCTGACAGCATGAAATGGGAAGGGGTTTTAACTCTTTTATAGTAAGCTGTCTGCTGGACACCTGTGTAATGAAGAATTAGACTCACCTGTGCTTGAATTCTTGTTAAATTAGACATTTGTAGTCTAAAATTTAGCTTTGCTCCAGAGACCTTCAGTGGGGTGTACTCATTTTTGCATCACCCTAATTTGAGTAAAACTGAAGGTTATATTATTAACCTTACTTTCATGTTATAAGTTAAACAGATGTTTTATAAAACTTAGTCTTGTCAACATTTTGGAAATAGTTTTTGTGTTCATTGAGATATTGTTTAAAATGTTACTTTTCAAAAGGGGTGTACTCGTTTACGCTGAGCACTGTGTATATATATATATATATATATATATATATATATATATATATTTGTTTTGTCGAATTTTTATATAAACTCTCTCTCTCTCTCTCTATATATATATATATTATATAAATCTGTGTTTTTAATCATAATTAATCTGAACGTTAGGTTTTGTTGATATGAGGCAGTGATTAACTAGAAAGATTAAAAAAACGCAGGTTGACCAATCTGAAGAGCGGATGAAAGACGGAAGGCGAGGAATCTTGTACTTCCTTCGCATCATTTTCTACACCACTGACTGCACTGCAATTTTCTTTTTTTGATGAGAGCAGACAAATATTCATCCATTTGCACACAATCTGTCAGAGTCCAGAGATGTTGGTCTTGTGGTTGTTGAGGTAGTCGTGTATCCTGAGAGGGTCCGAGCTGCGCTAATTTACAGTTATATAAGGATGTTTCTCAGTTAATCTGCAGATATCGACCTTGAGCTGGTGTGAGCAGCGCAGGATGGAGAATGAGCTGAAAACGAGAACACTTAAAGATGGAGAGACCAAATGAGGAGCAGAAAACAGATAGTTGACTCGTATGAGTTAGAGCTGGGTGGCTTTTTCAGAATGTGGAGGTCTCTCTCTTTCTTTCAAACAGCTGGTATCTCTGTCAGTACTTTAAGTCCTATGTGTGTGTGAGTGTGTGTGTGTGTGTGTGTGTGTGTGTGTGTGTGTGTTAAATAGGCACCTCTGTCTTGCATCACAGAAAGGAATCATCACTGTCCATCTCTCTTTGCTGGCACAGCATTCTGGGTTAAACCTGTGAGAAAAATATAGAAAGAGACACAGAGAAAGAGAGAAAAACCAACAGCGGTCAATAGACTGACAGAGCGAGTTTGGGAGGGAGCGCCGGAGAAACAGGGATGCTTAGAAATGTAGCCATGGTGATTTTGCAGTGAATAATGTAACCATGGCGATGTTGCTGTGGTGACTCTCTAGCATTGATGAACTGATGCTGATGTCACAGCAGAAACGGTTATGGGATGTTGCAGTAAACGTCTTTGTCTTAGTCCGCAATCTAGTTTAACATGAATCTAAATATAGAGCTGTGCCATGAGTGCTTCCATTAAAGAGGAATATTCTGCTTTTTCACATTTATCTTTAGTTTGAGCATGAAAAAGCTCTGCAAAGTCCCAGTTCTTCTCTATATCAGTGTCAGTGTTTCTGAAACGCCTCCATTGTAGTCTTGAGTTTTCTTCACAATATTCCTCATTTAAATAATTCATACGCAGAATAAAGGGGCAGGGCCTGGTTGAGTTAGTTAGTAGTGTGTTGAAATTGGCGGTTATGGTAAGGGGCGGGACATTTCCCAAACACCAATCACAACACACCGCTCCAGCCGACCAATCAGAGCACATTGTGCTTTTCAGAAGGAGGGGCTTCATAGAGACAGGAACTAAACAGAGCGTTACTGACAGACTGGGAAGAGAGGAGCTGAACAATGGAGAATATGAGGAAAATAATCAACAATCAAGCAGGAAAACCTGCTCTAGTAGAGCACAAAAACACAATCAAGACTTTGTACATAACAGGGCGTCTTTAAGTCATTAGCTGAGTTTCCTACACATAGTTTTTATGCATATTTTAGATTCACTGAGAAAAAATTAAGAAATTAGGTAAGAAAAATAATCTTGTTTCTGTTTGAAATCTTGTTTCTTGTTTCTGTCCCAAATACAAACAAGATTATTTTCCTTCCCCATTTGCAGATAATTCTGCTTGTTTTAAGCAAAAACTCGCTTCATTTTTGATTTCCCCTCCATTTTGATACTTATCTAGTAAAAATGTCTGATTTTTAGATATTTGGACTGGAAACAAGACAAAAAATACTAAATAAGAAAAGCATTTTTTTTGCAGTGTTCATTTCAACATTTACTAATACATTTTTAAAATCCAAAATTATATCTGTTAATGTTAGTTAATGCAGTGTGAACAATTGTATTTTTACTAACACTATATTTGCCTAAGTTTGAAAGCAGGCAGTAAACAATGTATTATTACTATTATTATTATTTATTTATTTATTTATCATTCTCTACAGCAGTAATGGAGAGCATTATTACTGCACATGCATCCAGACAATCTCAAGCAGGATCTAGAACTGAAAACTGTGCTATGTAAATTACATTTAGCACATTATTTAGTGTGTTTGTATTGTTACCTGATTTGCATAATTCCTTTAGTGAATCTATCGACGCAGACAGTGCAAACAAACAGCGGCCGCAATTCATTCCTCGTGAATTTTCCCGTCAGTTTCAGCCTTTCTCTTTTTTAATCTTTTCGATCTTTTACCTTCTCGCACATGCACACTTAAACTCGCACTAAACTACATATTTATATGTTTATGCTGTATTTAATAACCCATGGGTGTTTCAATCAGGTAGTGTTATTTGGGAGATGACATCACTGTGCCTCTCTCTCTCTCTGTTATCATCTGTCCCAGCAAACGTTGCCTCCTAAATTGCTACCTGACAGAGCCGGGCCGAGCTCACAGTAGCCTAAAGAGTCGAGCAAGCAGGCAGAAAGAAAATGAGAGAATGAAATAGAGAGGCGGACAAAGCAAGAGAGAGAGAGAGTGATAGCGGCAAGAATGAAACCCTTTATTAGTCCTTGTCTCCTTCTCTTCCTCACCGGTCTAATTTGAATGTAATTAGCACATGCATTGGTAGGAGAAACAGCAATCTAAATGAGAGTGTTGTTCAGTCCTGCTTCTTGATGGAGTCCTGTATTCATTACTGTCGGAGACGCAAACAGCACTTTTCACAGTGAACACTAGCCTGATTGCTCTGGTCACGAGATCACGCTGCTAAGCAACACAAACACACACAGACACACACACTTCAGCACCATCAGCACATGCTGGAACGCACTGGATATATATATATATATATATATAAGAATGTTGAAATTATGTTAGGTTCCTCTGACGGGTAGGTTTAGGGATAGTGTAGGGAAGGACCATAGTATAGTGCCTTTTAAGTCAAACATTCTTATATATGATATTTAAGATGTTGTCTATGTGGGGTCTGACTAAAGGACCCCGCAATGTCATAAATTCCTCATCTTACTATCTACAAAGTAGTATAAACAAGGATGTGTGTGTGTGTGTGTGTGTGTGTGTGTGTGTGTGTGTGTGTGTGTGTGTGTGTGTGTGTGTTTTGATGCTTTCTGTTAAATCCTGTTTGGAATTTGGTTTCACACAGCCTGTCATTTGCCTCGGCTCAGCGATATAAAATCATATTAGTTTCAGCATTTTTAGGGAACACTAAACAGAGAATAGCCTCCTAAAAATGCCTGATCTGTACACACTTCTTTACACACACACAGAAGACTACTGAAGCTTTGAAGAACTGCACATCATTGTCTTCTTTGTGCGACACGGCATTGTGTTTGTGCGTAATGTAGTTTCAATTAGACGGCTGGAAATGAAGTTGAGATTAGCCGGCTCTTCCAGTTTACTGCAGAAGCCAGAAATTGATAGGTAAGTGTGAAATGAGACTTAAACGGCCACCCTGAGTTCAACCTACAGGCTTGTGTCGATGTCGAGCGTAAATCATCTGCACCATCAGTGTTGTGTCCTCTAGGATTTAGAGGTGAATTTGTATTTGTTTGTTAGTTTATGTATTTATTTACTGTAATATTACATGCATGTATCACAAAATAATCTAAGAATAACTAATTACATAATAAATGTACATTTAAATATATTAAAATAGAAATAATAATCTTTCACAATTTTCACAAATTTTACTGTATTTTTCATCAAATAAAAGCAGTGCATAAGGCATTTACTGACCCTTATATATATATATATATATATACAGGTGCTGGTCATATAATTAGAATATCATCAAAAAGTTGATTTATTTCACTAATTCCATTCAAAAAGTGAAACTTGTATATTATATTTTCCCAAATTCAGTATCTCAGAAAATTAGAATATTGTGAAAAGGTTCAATATTGAAGACACCTGGTGCCACACTCTAATCAGCTAATTAACTCAAAACACCTGCAAAGGCCTTTAAATGGTCTCTCAGTCTAGTTCTGTAGGCTACACAATCATGGGGAAGACTGCTGACTTGACAGTTGTCCAAAAGACGACCATTGACACCTTGCACAAGGAGGGCAAGACACAAAAGGTCATTGCAAAAGAGGCTGGCTGTTCACAGAGCTCTGTGTCCAAACACATTAAAAGAGAGGCAAAGAGAAGGAAAAGATGTGGTAGAAAAAAGTGTACAAGCAATAGGGATAACCGCACCCTGGAGAGGATTGTGAAACAAAACCCATTCAAAAATGTGGGGGAGATTCACAAAGAGTGGACTGCAGCTGGAGTCAGTGCTTCAAGAACCACTACGCACAGACGTATGCAAGACATGGGTTTCAGCTGTCGCATGCCTTGTGTCAAGCCACTCTTGAACAACAGACAGCGTCAGAAGCGTCTCGCCTGGGCTAAAGACAAAAAGGACTGGACTGCTGCTGAGTGGTCCAAAGTTATGTTCTCTGATGAAAGTAAATTTTGCATTTCCCTTGGAAATCAGGGTCCCAGAGTCTGGAGGAAGAGAGGAGAGGCACACAATCCACGTTGCTTGAGGTCCAGTGTAAAGTTTCCACAGTCAGTGATGGTTTGGGGTGCCATGTCATCTGCTGGTGTTGGTCCACTGTGTTTTCTGAGGTCCAAGGTCAACACAGCCGTATACCAGGAAGTTTTAGAGCGCTTCATGCTTCCTGCTGCTGACCAACTTTATGGAGATGCAGATTTCATTTTCCAACAGGACTTGGCACCTGCACACAGTGCCAAAGCTACCAGTACCTGGTTAAAGGACCATGGTATCCCTGTTCTTAATTGGCCAGCAAACTCGCTTGACCTTAACCCCATAGAAAATCTATGGGGTATTGTGAAGAGGAAGATGCAATATGCCAGACCCAACAATGCAGAAGAGCTGAAGGCCACTATCAGAGCAACCTGGGCTCTTATAACACCTGAGCAGTGCCACAGACTGATTGACTCCATGCCATGCCGCATTGCTGCAGTAATTCAGGCAAAAGGAGCCCCAACTAAGTATTGAGTGCTGTACATGCTCATACTTTTCATGTTCATACTTTTCAGTTGGCCAAGATTTCTAAAAATCCTTTCTTTGTATTGGTCTTAAGTAATATTCTAATTTTCTGAGATACTGAATTTGGGATTTTCCTTAGTTGTCAGTTATAATCATCAAAATTAAAAGAAATAAACATTTGAAATATATCAGTCTGTGTGTAATGAATGAATATAATATACAAGTTTCACTTTTTGAATGGAATTAGTGAAATAAATCAACTTTTTGATGATATTCTAATTATATGACCAGCACCTGTGTATATATATTATATTATATTATATTATATTATATTATATTATATTATATTATAGTCAAACCAAAAATTATTCAGACATTTTTTATATTTTTAATATATTTTTACTAGTGGGTTCAGGACACTATAGTTCATTTTTGTAAGTGAGGATAGCAAAATAAAGTAAACTGTGACATATTATGCCCAAAAATTCTTTATACAGTGGACTACCAGTAAAACTGATAAAAATGATTCAGACACTTTGACCTGACCACGTTTTCCTTAAGTGTTATCTGACATAATTAAGATTATTTTTTTCTGACACAGTTTAACTCTGAGATCTTGTCATATTTTATTACCATTTTTTTAAACTATAGTGAATAAACTGTATTAATGAATGAAATGTTCAAGGTGTCTGAATACATTTTGGTTTGACTGTGTATATGTATATATGAAATTTTTATGGCATGCCGTTCAGGAAATTATTGTATTTATAATTAGAAGTTTGAGTATATGGAATAGAAATTGGAATACAATGAAACTTTAATATATGGAATGAAACTTTAATATATGAATGAAAGTTTGAATATATGGAACAAAATTTGCAATATATGGAAAGAAAATTTGACAGTACTTAATAATGTATAGCTAGTTATATCCTTGTTATCAGAGCAACAGCCTTCTGAATTGCATGACTTTGAAAACTGCATTCCCTGAAATTTTCCAATACTTTGCTGAAGTAGAAAAATGTAGGCAACAGCTGGTCATATTCCAAACAACACAAACAGTTTGGAGTCTACATCCTGTCATCTCCGTCATCTCACACAGTAATCCCGATAAATTGCAGTAAAATTACTAGAACTACTTTACAGGTAAATACACAAATGTGTTCACACAAGCAGCGACATTCATCCTTTTTACTGGTAAGATACCATTCACACATCAGTTCCAAAATACTGGTAAACTCTGTGATTTCAATCATCCACTGAGGAGAAGCGCTGGTTCAAGTTTCATCCCATATATTCAGACTTTTACTCCATATATTCAGATTCCATTCCATATATTCAAGGTTCAATCCATATATTCAGACCTTCATTCCATATATTCCAACTTTTGTTCCATATATTCTAACTTTAGTTCCACACATTCCAACTTCCGTTCCATAGATTCCAACATATGTTCCATACACCACAACTTCCATTCAGTATGTTCCAATTTTCATTCCATATACTCAAACTGCCAGTCAATATATTACAACATCAGTTCCACATATTACAACATCAGTTCCAAATATACCAACTTTGGTTCCATACATTCAAACTTCGTTCCATATATTCCAACTTCCATTCAATGTCAGTTCTATATATCCCAACTTTAGTTCCATACATTCCAGTGTTGTTCCATATATTCCAACTTTCATTCAATGTCAGTTCCATATATTCCAATGTTAATTCCATACATTCCAACTTTGTTCCATATATTCCAACTTCGGACGTAATCTGATTACGTTCTTGTAATGCATTACCCCCAACACTGATCATATGTACCGCACCCAATAACTCACAGCCTGCTGATGTACAGTACGAGTTCGACACACAGAAGAACCTCAGAGCAGAACGGCATCGCTGAACTGATATCTAAATGCAGCATGTTAGATAATCCCGTTGAACTTTGGACTGTTGTGCCGCTGTCTATCATAAGTATGAAATACAGAAAGAAGGGACACTTTGAAGTTGACCCAAATGTGTTTGAAATCTTGAGCTCATAGGCTCTTGCTTTAATCCCTTAAATAGTGAGCTGCTGTTGGTTAATCTCACTCGAGGCTGCTGTATTTAACACTGGTCCGGCACACAGGCAACATTAAGCTGTCTGATGGGCTACACATTAGTGCGGATGATTTCTGACCCCTCAGGTCGTGTGAAACGCCTCTAGCCTGTCTAACCCCTCCTGACCGTTTTTAACAGTGTCTTTAATCTCCACACTGCTTCATATGTGTCCTTTTCTAACTGTATAAAGCAGGGGTGGGGAACATTGATCCTGAAGGGCCATTGTCCTGCAGAGTTTAGCTCCAGCCCTGAAAAAAACACTCACCTGCCTGTAACTGTAGTAATCCTGAAGACCTTGATTAGCTTCAGGTGTGTTTAATTAGGGTTGGAGCTAAACTCTGCAGGACAATGGCCCTCCTGGATCAACGTTCCCCACCCCTGGTATAAAGTAAAAATATAAAATATAAAGTATAAACTTGTCTAAAACAAGTGGAAAAGAGTTAGTGAATGCAATAACACAAAACACACAGAACATGTTTTCTTTTATCTCTTTATCTTATGCAATTTTCTTTTTGGGTAAATGTATCTTTTTTCAACTATATTCAGATATTTTTGCTGGAAAACAAGACAAAAATATGCAAATTTGTCTTAACACAAAAAGAGATCCTAGATTTACTTTTGAAGTTTGATGTTCTTTTTACTTGCAAACCAGTAAAGACTTCCTCGTCTCTTCTTTTATAACTCTTTTTCAAGCCCACATCTCATCCCATGGCCATAACATACACCCTCTGTCTGTCTGTGTTGTGGTACGAATCCCATAATGATTTGATGATCCGTCTCTGTTTACCTGTGAGCTGCTCTCATCTCGCCTGTGAGGAGGAAATGCGTTGCATCATTCTTCTGCAGTGCGATCCCCGATCTGCTCACTGTCCAGGGTGTTTTGTAAAGCCATTAAAGATTCACATCTGCTCCCTTCATGCGCTCATCTCAGAGACTATCTGCTGCTGGAGTAAACAGAGAGAGAGAGAGAGAGAGAGAGATGGGCCACAAAAACTTGTACACTCTCAGAAGAAATGGTTCTATATGGAATCTTTAAGGGTTCCGTCAGGCGCTTTATATATAGAACCTTTTAGATGTTCCCATCGTGGCATCATTTTATGGATTTAGTTTTAATTAACTAATTTTAATTCATTTTTAGTTTTAATTACATTTTATGAATTAAACAGCTCATAAACATACTTTATCGCTAGACAAAAACTGAAAAAAACCCATTAAAGTGGACCTATTATTCCCCTTTTCACAAGATGTAATATAAGTCTCTGGTGTCTCCAGAATGTGTCTGTGAAGTTTCAGCTCAAAATACCCCACAGATCATTTATTATAGCTTGTCAAATTTGCCCCTATTTGGGTGTGAGCAAAAACTCTTCCTCTTCTCTAAAGCAGCCCAACATGGCCTCAGCCCCTTTGTTGTGTGTTCTCGGGGGCGGGGTTATTATAATTTTAGGGTTTGTGATGTCACTAACCCAGGAAGAAGCTTGTTGTAGTCTCTACCAGCCGTTTGTTGTAGTCCTTAAACAGAGAATTCTATAAAAGAAAATATCTCCCTTTTCATTGAACTTTGAGCGTTGTAACTTTGCAGATGTTGTTTATGCTCAAACAGCAACATTACACACTAACTAAAGTTACAAAAGTCAAATCATAATCAAGGACCTCTTTAAACATGAAAGTATTATGCAATCATTTAAGACATCTCTTCTTATATAGAACACTTTTGGTGTAAAGGGTTCTTTAAAATTGAGTCTATATAAACCCCAATGAACCTTTTTTTCTAAGAGCTCATGGAGGAACAAAATCTATAAAAAGAAAAAATACATATGAAAAAAAAAAAAAAGAAAAAAGATTCAGTTATATGGTAAAGTGAAATTATTATAAAACAGACAGATTTGTAGGAATGTACTTCTTTATTAATTCCTGTGATACTTATGTATGTTTGTAGTTAATTTAAATATTTATTTTTCAGTTATGCATATTTTTTCACTAATTTATTTATTTCCCTCATATAGTTCATATACACTGTAAAAAATATATGTAGTTTCATGATTTAACACAACATTTTGTCTTTTGTCAAATCTACTTCAATAATTAAAGGGTTAGTTCACCCAAAAATGAAAATAATGTCATTAATTACTCACCCTCATGTCGTTCCACACCCGTAAGGCCTTCATTCATCTTCAGAACACAAATTAAGATATTTTTGATTAAATCCGATGGCTCAGTGAGGCCTGCATTCACAGCAATGACATTTCCTCTCTCAAGATCCATTAATGTACTAAAAACATAATTAAATCAGTTCATGTGAGTTCAGTAGTTCTATCTTAATATTATAAAGCGACGAGAATACTTTTTGTGCACCAAAAAAAAACAAAATAACAACTTTTCAGGTAGAACTACTGAACTCACATGAACTGTTTTAAATATGTTTTTAGTACCTTTATGGATCTTGAGAGAGGAAATGTCATTGCTGTGAATGCAGGCCTCACTGAGCCATCGGATTTAATCAAAAATATCTTAATTTGTGTTCCGAAGATTAACGAAGGTCTTACAGGAGTGGAACGCCATGAGGGTGAGTAATTAATGACATTATTTTCATTTTTGGGTGAACTAACACTTTAATGTAGTTCAGATAACACAATACTTTGAGTTTCTGTTAATTAAACCAATCGTCTTCATTGTATTAAACTCAAATTTTTAATTTCAATGAACTCAAAATTTTAAGGCAGCCAGGTTACTTCCTTTTTTAAGTTAAACCAACAATTCTTTTTTACAGTGTATGCAGTTCTAAATTGGGTGAAAAAGTATTTAACATTTATGATGCAGTCTTTGTTATATGCTTTCATTTTGTTGGCAAGACTTTAGAATTTTAATTTTTACTATTTTTTACCAGATGGTGCCATTTTCTCAGGTTTGGCCTATAAAGCAAATACTCACTTTATTCCCGTTTTTCTGCTTCTATAGATCCAATTGGATAATTTATGCAGCTATAATTGTGTGGGTGTGTTGGTGTGGATGTCAGATTATGGTTTTTATGTGTGTAATAATAATAAAAAAAAAAAGTGTGTGTGCTATTTGAGAGAGAAAAACTGCACTCTACTGAAAATCACAAATCCACCCACTGTGTGCACCAGTGGAGTTTTGCTGGCATCTAATGGGGAAAATTTGGTACTGCACCCAAACAAAATCTTACTGAAAGCTCATTTCTTGAGATATCAACCTCAAATTTGGAACACAGCTGTATGGCTTTGATTTTCTAGCAGTTTTACAGTTCAGCATGTTTCATAAAATATGTATTTTATGTAAAATAATGTTCATAAATGATTTCCATAAACTTAAACCTCTATAACTTTTGTTTTTGTTTGTTTCACTTTTTAAACTTTTTTTACTTTAACAATAATCTGCCAAGTGTCTTCTTGAAAATGAGAGCAAACTTAAGTCTGTGCTCCCAAGCTTCAAATTTTTATGACAGTTTTTTGACATGGATTTTGTCCACTGTGGACCTATGTGTAACGTTTTTTTTTATTTTTTTTTATTGACTCACAAGGGTTAAATTCTGCTTCATTCTTATTTATTTATTTTGTTTATTCTTTTATTCTTCATATTCTTTCCATAAATAGTGCTAAAAATGTCCATTCTGCAACAGGGTCGCCGATATGCCAGAAAGTTCAAGCATCTCAGAGTCCAAAAATAATCATTTCTGAATGCAAAACTACAGCCACAGCCCAAAAGTGTGGACTAAAAAAATAAGTAAATGAGTATATGAATAAATAAAGTGATGTTTGTCTTCATCTGAGCTATAGTTAAAGATGCAGGTCTGGTGGGGAAGGTGCTGACGGCCATTAAGTTTAATTGGTTTGGGGAGAGAGAGAGAGAGAGAGAGAGAGAGAGAGAGAGAGAGAGAGAGCTGTCACAGAATGAATAGAAATCAAATCAAGGCCTTCAGCTCCACTGCTGTAAAAAAGAAAACAGACTCATCTGCATTTCAGCTCTGCTCACAAATGACCAAACAGAAGTATAAGAGTCCTTGAAAAAAATGAAGTGTTTTTCTTAAGATGATTTGTGTTAACGCACACACAGGCACAAACTCTCTCTCTTTCACTCCCACACATGCACACCTGATTTACATACTTCAAGCTCCAAGGTTTTTCGCCTAAAAATGATCTCTTATTAATGTAATATACGCTGCGCTCCATCAGTGGCCTGTCGCTCAGCCGAACGCGCCTCGAGCTGCTGTTTTTAGGAACTGCTGTCGTCGATTCATGTGGATGAGGTCATTGGAGGCGTTTGTTCCCTGATGGTGTTTGGGAGTAGCTACGTTACTACCGTAATTACATCGTGCAGTAGCAGCCGTAGTGACAGTAGCTCAGCTGGGTTCAAAACCACTTATTTTTAGTGTGACGCTAAAATGATTATATGTCACACTGAGCTGCACATGCAGCTCTATAGATGGCCGACTTAAACTGATAATGACAGATTTCCTTTCAAAATAAGATTCATTTGAGTCCCTGCACATTTTACATCTTTTGTTTTTCAACTTAGCTGAGAGACTGGGGTGTGGCTATTGTAGCAGGCGAGAGTTTTGGGGCGTGGCTACTGTAGCAGGCTGAGAGACTGGGGTGTGGCTACTGTAGCAGGCGAAAGTTTTGGGGCGTGGCTACTGTAGCAGGCTGAGAGTTTGGGGTGTGGCTATTGTAGCAGGCGAGAGTTTTGGGGCGTGGCTACTGTAGCAGGCTGAGAGACTGGGGTGTGGCTACTGTAGCAGGTGGAGAGTTTGGGGCGTGGCTATTGTAGCAGGTGGAGAGTTTTGGCGCGTGGCTACTGTAGCAGGTGGAGAGTTTGGGGCGTGGCTATTGTAGCAGGCTGAGAGTTTTGGGGCGTGGCTACTGTAGCAGGCTGAGAGTTTTGGGGCGTGGCTACTGTAGCAGGTGGAGAGTTTGGGGCGTGGCTACTGTAGCAGGTGGAGAGTTTGGGGCGTGGCTACTGTAGCAGGTGGAGAGTTTTGGGGCGTGGCTACTGTAGCAGGTGGAGAGTTTGGGGCGTGGCTACTGTAGCAGGTGGAGAGTTTGGGGTGTGGCTATCTGTAGCAGGCTGGAGAGTTTGGGGCGTGGCTACTGTAGCAGGTGGAGAGTTTGGGGCGCTATTGTAGCAGGTGGAGAGTTTTGGCGCGTGGCTACTGTAGCAGGTGGAGAGTTTGGGGCGTGGCTATTGTAGCAGGCGAGAGTTTTGGGGCGTGGCTACTGTAGCAGGTGGAGAGTTTGGGGCGTGGCTATTGTAGCAGGTGGAGAGTTTTGGCGCGTGGCTACTGTAGCAGGTGGAGAGTTTGGGGCGTGGCTATTGTAGCAGGTGGAGAGTTTTGGCGCGTGGCTACTGTAGCAGGTGGAGAGTTTGGGGCGTGGCTATTGTAGCAGGCTGAGAGTTTTGGGGCGTGGCTACTGTAGCAGGTGGAGAGTTTGGGGCGTGGCTACTGTAGCAGGTGGAGAGTTTGGGGCGTGGCTACTGTAGCAGGTGGAGAGTTTGGGGCGTGGCTACTGTAACAGGGTGAGAGTTTTGGGGTGTGGCTATTGTAGCAGGTGGAGAGTTTGGGGCGTGGCTACTGTAACAGGTGGAGAGTTTGGGGCGTGGCTACTGTAACAGGGTGAGAGTTTTGGGGCGTGGCTACTGTAGCAGGTGGAGAGTTTGGGGCGTGGCTATTGTAGCAGGTGGAGAGTTTGGGGCGTGGCTACTGTAGCAGGTGGAGAGTTTGGGGCGTGGCTACTGTATATGGTAAGGTGACTGTACCAATGTTACAGTTTTTTTTTTTGTTAAAATTATATTTTTATATTATGACTGTAGTCTTTAAAAAATAAAATAAATTATACATTTAAATAAAATTTAGATCTAAGATTAAAACAGTCTATTTTAAGTTGTGAGAGGTACAGCTTCTTCCCGACACTGTTTCCAGAGGAGGACCGTGTGTTTTAATTGGCTGAATGATGTCATGTCTTTCACAGATAATCAATTATTGTTCTCGCGCAGGGACTGTGTGTTTGTACAACACAAATGGAGTTGCTGCTGTATTTGCTTTCACTTGTCACTCTCTCCAGATTAATGTCCAGTGTTAGTGTGATGGATCAGACTCATTTTGTACAAAGCAGATGACGAATCAAATTTAAAAAATAAATACATTTTTTATTGGCAATATGAATACTAATATATTACCATGTGAGTGAATCTCATTTGGGCCATATTTCTAAAAATAAAAATTATATTTTGTTTTGGAAATGAAGCCTGAAGATTTTCTTGCACTGTGAAATTAGTTTAGTGTCAATTAAGCAGTTAATTTTCCTCAGCAGCTCTCATTACTATACTACAAAAAACAGTGATGATATTTAAATAGTAAATTATTTATACATAATGACAGTATTTGCTGTACTGCCCGTAATTTGCTGATTTTAATTAAAAAAAACAGTTGTGTTTGCGCAGGATTATTTCCATTACTATTACAGTCATGAGAAACTAATGAGAATCATCAAGAAAAATCGTTTAGAATAATTACAAACTAACTCAAAAGTAAAACATATGGATGCATTACAGAAATGAGAATTAGAGCTAAGTGTGTCATGAAAATAATTTTCATAAAAATCTGCTTTTGTTTCTTTATGCAAAATATACTGTATATCTTTTGATTTTGTGCTGAAATATGACATGGTTACGGTCTTAGTTAGATTCAGTCCATTAAACAAGACAATTTTTTAGCTAAATACATTTGTATTATTCATTTTATGACCAGTTTTCCTGTGTCACATTGATTAAAATGAATGACCCTTTTGTTATGTTTTGTTCCATTCGTTCATATAAGCTACTATCAGTCTGTTGATGAGCTGTTATATATTATATTATATTATATTATATTATATTATATTATATTATATTATATTATATAACATTAAGAAAATATTTCTATTTTGAAAAAAAAAACATATTAATTATATTATATTATATTATATTATATTATATTATAAAGAATTATAACATGAAGAAAAAAATTATATTTCAAAAAAAGTAAGTAATTATTATATTATATTATATTATATTATATTATATTATATTATATTAAAAAATTATAACATTAAGAAAATATTTCGATTTTGAAAAAAAAAACATTATATTAATTATATTATATTATATTATTTTATATTATTAAGAATTATAACATGAAGAAAGCATTTTGAAAAAAACTAAGTAATTATATTAATTATATTATATTATATTATAAAGAATTATAACATGAAGAAAAAATTTCTATTTCGAAAAAAGTAAGTAATTATTATATATTATATTACATTATAATATATTATATTATATTATTAAGAATTATAACAAGAAAATATTTCTATTTTGAAAAAAATAATTATATTAACTATATTATATTATAAAGAATTATAACATGAAGAAAATATTTCTATTTCAAAAAAAGTAATCATTATATTATATTATATTATATTATAAAGACTTATGATGTGAAGAAAAAAATTAGATTTTGTAAAGAAACATTTATAATATAATATAATATAATATATTATATTATATTATATTATATTATAATAAATTATATTATATATGACATGAAGAAGATATTTCTAAATAACTGCTGAAGTGCAAAACAGAAGCATTTTATTGCACCTCAGTACATATAAGATTCACAGAGGAAATCGTCGTATATGTTTTATCGGCCCGAGTCTTACAGGTTCAGGTTCATTTTTAATGTGCGATCTCTCATTTAAATGCCCCCCGTGTGGAGTTACACCATCAAACAGGAGCACTCTTTACATCAAGGGGTGTATTTAGACACCATCACACACACAAGCGCACACTCGGCTGTGTCCAATCAGCCCCTGCTGGCTGAAAGGCTGTCAGGCGAGCTGATAGTATCTACAGTGGCGTTGATAGCTGTCACTAGTGATCGCTTCCTACACCTCCTCGCTCGCCCAGCAGCTGCTTGTTTTAAAGCTAATTAAAAATTTAGAGAGTCCAACTTTTTCAGCTGATTATTGCCCCCAAAGTTTGCCTCGCTTGTGTCCAAAAAAGAAAGAGAGCAAGACAGCAAGGGAGAGAGAGAGAGAGAGAGAGCGCGAGAGGGAAGAGCGAGCAAATGGAGGAGCGGAAAAATCAATAGCCCAGTCTGCCTCCAACATCTTAATGTCAGCGGCGTGGGAGAGATGTGTTGCGGTGATGGAGCTCTTGTCAGTCAGGGGTCACGTGACCGGCCTCGGTTGCTTTCCTTCCCCTGAGGGACGTGCTGGCGACAGGACGGAGTGACCATCGTCCCCTCCTGGGCTTTACATCAGCACTGCAGGCTGCCCTACATTCGCTCGGCTCGTCTCCTCTGGCTTCTAATGAGCGCTCTGCAATGTGTTTGCTTTGAACTGTACACACGCACTTAATTAGCTGTCCTACTCGGCTTCACACTTATTTCTTTCCTGTCCCCTCCTCTCTTACTCTCCCTTCATCCTTCGTTCCTTTTTTTTTTGCCTCGAAGTAAGAACTAGAGGTTTAGGGATGTGTCACACTAAATACCTAGTTTTGGGGTTCTGCAAATGACTAGTCAACCCTAAGAAAGCCTTGAATAACTACTGAGACCCGACCAGGTCAAAGACATCCATCTTTAACAAATAGTTAAACTTTTATTTTATATATATATAATTTTATTGCACAGAACTAGTGATTTACAATAGATTATTAAAAGCAATAATCTTTTTACAAAAGCGCTGTTTTCGTGTCTTTTAAGGAGCAGACTGTAGTGTTTTAAAGCACCGCATGCTTTAATGCAGTTTATTTTTCAGTGGCACACAAGGATCTTTTACTGCCTTGTTGGTACAGTACATTCACTTAACCAGTGCAGCGGAGCTCTCCTGAATATGTCAGACATTTGTCTGGATGTATGAAGAGGTACTTTATTGATCGGAGAGGGAAGGACGATGAGTTTGTGAGTGTGTTTACATGCTGGTGTTTCTACTGCTGAGAGTCGGTCTGCCCTGCCCTTTAAGCTAAGAAAACTCTCTGACCCCAATACTTTATTTTTCTGCTCTCTTAGCCCATACGCTTTAAATTTATTTCTAAGTAGGTTAGAGATGTTATCTTCTTTGCTAGCATTATTTCTCAGTTTGTGCTTGAAATGTGCAGCACATCAGAGAGAGTTTCTCAAACAGAAAGTTAGTGAATTAACCATATTTAAAACACAATAGTAGTAATGATATTACATATAAAGATGTTCTGAAGTCCTAAGTGGTTCAAAAACTTAAAATTAACTCTTAAATTCAACTAAATGCATTTAATATAACACGGAATGGAAACATGGAATTAAGTGTCCAGAAACATTACATTCAGTTTGCACTTAACTATAAGTATGTTATTTCCATAACAAGTACACTCTTAAACACAAAAACAACCCAAGTTGGTTTAAAAATGGACAAACCCAGCGATTGGGTTGTTTTAGCCCAGCGATTGGGTTGTTTTAACCCAGCGGTCGAGTTGTTTTAACCCAGTGAATGGGTTGTTTTAACCCAGCGGTTGAGTTGTTTTAACCCAGCGGCTGGGTTGTTTTAACCCAGCGATTGGGTTGTTTTAACCCAGCAAATGGGTTGTTTTAACCCAGCGATTGGGTTGTTTTAACCCAGCGGTTGAGTTGTTTTAACCCAGGGGTTGGGTTGTTTTAGCCCAGCGATTGGGTTGTTTTAACCCAGCAAATGGGTTGTTTTAGCCCAGCGATTGGGTTGTTTTAACCCAGCAAATGGGTTGTTTTAACCCAGCGATTGGGTTGTTTTAACCCAGCGGTTGAGTTGTTTTAACCCAGCGGTTGGGTTATTTTAACCCAGCGAATGGGTTGTTTTAACCCAGGGGTTGGGTTGTTTTATCCCAGTGAATGGGTTGTTTTAACCCAGGGGTTGGGTTGTTTTAGCCCAGTGATTGGGTTATTTTAACCCAGCGAATGGGTTGTTTTAACCCAGCGGTTGGGTTGTTTTAACCAAGCAATTGGTTTGTTTTAACCCAGCAGTTGGGTTATTTTAACCCAGCGAATGGGTTGTTTTAACCCAGGGGTTGGGTTGTTTTATCCCAGTGAATGGGTTGTTTTAACCCAGGGGTTGGGTTGTTTTAGCCCAGTGATTGGGTTATTTTAACCCAGCGAATGGGTTGTTTTAACCCAGCAGTTGAGTTATTTTAACCCAGGGGTTGGGTTAAATGTTTGCCCAATGTGCTGGGCAGTTTTATTTAACCAAACTATTTTTTTTTTTAAATATTACTATATGGCTGGCTTAAAATAGACCAGATATAGGTTGGAAATTAAAAATCAGACACAATTCAGCAATGCAGTAATTTTTAAACAGTAGTTGAGTTAAATAAAACTACTGCTATCACTGTTTGTCCATTTTTAACCCAACTTAGGTTGTTTTTAACCCACCATTTTTTTTTTTTTGTACTCTTTTTAAAAGTATACTAAAGTTCACTGTTTTCACAAGGGAAACAAACAGAGTAAAGTTTTGATAGTGTTTACAGTGTCTAGATCATGTTTTTGCTGTGAAGAGCAGTGGTGTTTCAGAAAGCATGTTGTTTAATGAATCAGAAGCGGTGTCGAGGGTTAAAGATGAGCGTCTCTTCTGAGAGCTAACAAGCCCTTCATTTTCTCCGCTATAAAGTGATTCAGTCGAACTCACAGAAAGAAGAAGTGTCTCTAGGCAAATATGCTGATCTGACAAAAAAAAGCAGAGGTGCATTTGGCCACATCTACATCTTTTCTCATCCTTTCTCACACATTTTATCAAGAAAACAATAACTATGTTGAAGCAAAACAGTGATCATCTTCCGCTCATTGTGATGAATGCTTGACGTCAGACACGAACCCAGAGTCATTTATTCAATCCGAATCCCTCTGAAGGGAAGAAATCAAATCTTCGCCCGTCTCATGTCGTCCTGTTTAGCTAATCCCTGTCCTCTGACATTTCTGGCTCTGCGTCTTTGCGATTACATTTATTGTTATTATTGCTAATCAGAATTCATGGAGATCCCTTAGCGGACTTGTTGGAGGGGAGGACAATAAATAGATGGATAAAAAAAAATGAACAATCTTTCAAATGTCAGGGAGCTCCGGGAGCGGAGATGGCAGTGTTTTCAGATGTGTTTTGGGAGGACACGCGTTTGTCTCGGTGTTGATAGTGAGGTGTTGTGTGAGGTGATAACAGACAGCTGGACTTGCTCAACACAGGCTCATTGGAAAAACATGCCTGCCTCTACCAACATTTTTGCTCCAAAATCATACCTACAGTATACACAATTCACTGCAGCTTAAAGTGGACCTATAATGCCCCTTTCACAAGATGCAATATAAGTCTCTGGTGTCTCCAGAATGTGTCTGTGAAGTTTCAGCTCAAAATACCCCACAGATCATTTATTATAGCTTGTCAAATTTGCCCCTATTTGGGTGTGAGCAAAAACACACCGTTTTTGTGTGTGTCCCTTTAAATGCAAATGAGCTGCTGCTCCCACCCCCTTTCCAGAAGGGGGCGGAGCTTTAACAGCTCGCGCTTCGGTCGCTGAACAACAACAAAGCTGGAGAATCTCACGCAGCCAAAATGAGGATTGTCAGTAACGGTGTTCAGCCTTACATTGTTCAAACCGGAGTCGACACTGATGGAGAGACTCAGGAAGAAGTTACAACTTTTAGACGTTTCTGAATGGTTAGTGGATAAATTTATGTAGTCGCTGTGGAGTTGATTCAACTCATCCACTAGCATGTGTCGTCATGTTGATCTTTTTTTGTTGAATTGACCCTCGAACTCTTTGAACTCTTCCTCTTCTCTAAAGCAGCCCAACATGGCCTCACCCCCTTTGTTGTGTGTTCTCGGGGGCGGGGTTTATATAAATTTTAGGGTTAGTGATGTCACCAACCCAGGAAGAAGCTTGTTGTAGTCCATACCAGCCATTTGTTGTAGTCCTTAAACAAAAATATCTCCCTTTGCATTGAACTTTGAGTGTCGTCACTTTGCAGATGTTGTTTATGCTCAAACAGCAACATTACACACTAACTAAAGTTATAAAAATGAAATCATAATCAACCACCCCTTTAAATGAACACTAGAGGCAGTAAAACAACTATTTTTATTCATTTTCACATAAATTATGATGACCAGAGCAGATTATTAATTAATAAAGACTTCCCAATTTGCATACTATCCATCCTAAATAGTATTCAACATTACAATTAATGTTTCCCAAATGGTAGTATGTTGAAATGATTATTATGGTCTATTATTTCCATTCAGAATTCGAAGTGCAGATCCGCTAATATTGCCAACAAAGCATTGCACATTAGAACTACAAACACAAATAAAAAGTGTTAAAAAACTACAAACGTTCAAGACCAATGATTGCGTCCGAGTGATTAATAATCAGTATCTAATCTGATGAAAAAAATATTTATTCAATGTTATTCACATTATATTTCCTCTACAAGAATATTGTGAACTTTTAAAAAAAGTGACAATTTTAAAAATGCAGTCACGAGGGGAAGATTATCACTGAACCTGTCTGAGATCTGTGCTTCTCTGAAGAAAGAACGTAATACAAGGAGGTGAATAAATGATGACAACATTTTGGCTCACCTCTCGCCCCGTCTGTCTGTCTCAGTCTAACCTGTCTTATATTCGGCTCAGTTTGTATTCGCCCCATAAGGCCCGGCTCCTTCTGTTCACCGCGAGCATCAGCAACACATTTGCAGCAACACACCTTGCTATTGTGGTACGGCGACTCTCTCTGTGGCCGGTAAAAGAGAGAGTGAGAGCTTTGATCAGCGTATCGGGAGAGAAGAGCAGAGGTTAGGCCGGGAGGTGTTTGAACTCTTTATTCCAGGAGATGAAAGGAGAGCAACAGTAGAAAATCCCGCAGAAGTGGAGCTGCTCCGTTCGGTCTGACCCGTGAGTGGAGGGGCGGAGCCTGGAACTTCCTCGGTTGCCATGGGAGACGCTGGAATGTAAACAAATGCAGTAATTGAATAATATAGAAGTGAATGGATGGTCACTTCTGATCTCTGTTCAGTGCGGTTCATTGTGTCCAAACTGCAGTACTGGAACATATTGTTCTGAACGTAAGCGATATAAAATACTCGTATGCGTCTGGCCCACAGCATCCAGACACTTGAGAAACTGTTAGAGGTGAGAGCCAAGATGAACGTACGTCCTTGTGTGTCTTTGGCAACTGAGAAAGAGAGCGAGATAGAAAGAGATGAATAAGGGCTTACAGAGGAAGATGATGGGTGATGAGAGACATTTGGGATATATCTATAAGAGAGGGAAACAAAATCACATCATCAAACAATAGTAAGAGAGAAATATGAGCCTACAGGCCTTAAGGGACAACAGCGCTGAAATGGGAGACTTTTACAACATTTATCTTCATCAGGCCTCCTTCACCTAGAGAGAGAGAACAGAGAGAGAGAGCAGTTCACTTATTTGGATCAGATAGCAGTTCATGTAAGGAAAAAATGTAACCTACTTTTAGTAAATACACTAACAGTCAAAAGTTTGGAATAATTAACATGCTTGATAAGTCTCTTCTGTTCACCAAGGCTGCATTTATTTGATCAAAAATACTGTAAAAACAGTAATATTGTGAAATATTACTACAATATATAAGAGCTGTTTTCTCTTTAAATATATTGTAAAATGTAATTTATTCCTGTCATGTTAAAGATGAATTTCCAATGTTTCTTGCTGTTTTCAGTGCCTTGTGTTTTGTAAAATATTTTATTTTATTTTATTTTATTTTATTTTATTTTATTTTATTTTATTTTATTTTATTTTTTAATTTAATTTATTGGAGTTTGTTTTATTTATTATTTTATTTTATTTTATTTATTTATTTATTTTTTTCGCAGTCCCTATTCATCCAGTGGCAGTTTCTTGGCTGTTGTAGATTATTGTAGTTAGGTTAGTTTGTTTTATTTATTTTCTATTTTTTATTTTATTTTATTTTATTTTATTTTATTTTATTTTATTTTATTTTATTTTTTTATTTTATTTTATTTTATTTTTCGCAGTCGCTATTCATCCAGTGGCAGTTTCTTGGCTGTTGTAGATTATTGTAGATAGATTTGTTTTATTTATTTTATTTTATTTTATTTTATTTTATTTTATTATTTTATTTTATTTTAGCTTGGCTGTTGTAGATTATTGTAGATAGATTTGTTTTATTTATTTTATTTTATTTTATTTTATTTTATTTTATTTTATTTTATTTTATTTTATTTTATTATTTTATTTTATTTTAGCTTGGCTGTTGTAGATTATTGTGGATAGATTTGTTTTATTTATTTTATTATTTTATTATTTTATTTTATTTTATTTTATTATTTTATTTTAGCTTGGCTGTTGTAGATTATTGTGGATAGATTTGTTTTATTTTATTTTATTTTATTTTATTTTATTTTATTTTATTTTATTTTATTATTTTATTTTATTTTAGCTTGGCTGTTGTAGATTATTGTAGATAGATTTGTTTTATTTATTTTATTTTATTTTATTTTATTTTATTTTATTTTATTATTTTATTTTATTTTAGCTTGGCTGTTGTAGATTATTGTGGATAGATTTGTTTTATTTATTTTATTATTTTATTATTTTATTTTATTTTATTTTATTATTTTATTTTAGCTTGGCTGTTGTAGATTATTGTGGATAGATTTGTTTTATTTTATTTTATTTTATTTTATTTTATTTTATTTTATTTTATTTTATTTTATTTTATTTTATTATTTTATTTTATTTTAGCTTGGCTGTTGTAGATTATAATAGATGCCCTCTTTAAGATTATTAAAAGTTACATAATTCCTCTACCTATAATTTGACACATCAACATGCCTGCGAGGCCCAAAAAAGTGATGTAGCATGATTAGGCATGGCTCCGGGTTTTGAGACATAGTCAGAGCAGAACAGTGTTCACGTCACCCCGTTCTGTCCTATCAACATGATGTTTTACCTCGGTTCACAAGAGATCAAGATAAATTGGATCTGTACAGTTAGGAAATAAGCATCTGCTCATGTGGTAATTTAGTGTGATTTAAACTTTCTCTGACCTTCGTTAATGAGCAGTGAGCGAGACTGATGCGTCTCCTGGAGGTCTGTGTGGAAGACCACACCACACTTTCACCATGTTCAGCTGGTGTGGCACAGAAATAAAGAAATAAACAGAAGTGAGTTTAATCAGCTGTCTTATTAACCTTTAGAAGACGTTTTTAAACACATGGCGTGTGATCCTGTAGTGCTGCACACCTTCTCTTCAGCAGGTTTCTCTGCTCTTCTACAAATTATAACAGATCTGGCTGCCACCGTCTCCTGTATCTGTGGCTTTTTTCTCTCGGGCCGCATCAATACATCGATATATATCCTCTGTCAGCGCTGCCGTCCGGTGCATATCATCTCTGTGCCTGTCTGTGAGTTACCAGGGGAAATAAGCCCAGATTTCGCAGTGCTTTACTATGTTATTGACTTTTTTTCGGCATGTTTGAACTGATACTTACATGGATCGCACTCAAAGACATTAATATAGTACCAGCTGTCGTATTGATTTTTAAGCATACACGATTACTGCCCGCCACATTTGTGTCCAGCCTATTTTTATCTTTTGGCTCCAAGAAGGATTTTGATATTTTTTCTCATTAGCTCTCATTATTTTGACAATCGCCCACCTTCAAGTTCAAGAGCCATTCAAGAGCGAAGTTACAAGAAAAGGCCACTTACTTATTTTATTTTATTTATTTATTTATTTATTTTATTTTAATGTATTTAATTTAGTATATATATATATATCCGTGTCATGTCTGCCCAGCCAGAGATGGTATATATTATTGTATTTTTTTATTTATTTGTTTATTTCTATTTTATTTTAATCATTTTGTCACGTCTAGTTTTGGCAATAACAACATAACAGTAACATAATAGTAAGACATGAGTAAAGTTAAAAATGTTTTATTTTTAAGTTTACTCATGTCTTACTGTTATGTTGTCATTGCTTTGTTTCCATGTTTGCCATGTGCTCCTTTTTGACATGTGTTTCCCTTGTTTGTGTCATGTGATCCTGCCATGTGCTCCCTTGTCACCTTCAAGTTCAAGAGCCATTCAAGAGCGAAGTTACAAGAAAGACCACTGTTAATGTGACTTATTTTATTTTATTTTTAATATTTGTTTTTATTTTAATTTATTTTATTTAGATTTTTTTATTTATTTTATATTTTATTATTTAAATATTTTATTATTTTAATTTAATTTAATTTAATTTGTATTTTATTTTATTTCTCCTCATTTATTTTCAGTCACCCACCTTCAAGTTCAAGAGCCATTCAAGAGCAACGTTACAAGAAAAGGCCACTTTTAATGTGTAATTTTATTTTATTTATTTAATATATTTTAAAATATTCTTTTGTTTTGTTTTATTTTTTTTATCTATATCATTATTTAAATTTTTATTTTAGTTTTATTTAATTGAATTTTAATTTATTTTGTTTTGTTTATTTTATATTTTATTGTATTATTTCATTTTATTTTAATTCATTTTATTTTGTTTTTTCATTTATTTTCTATTTTATTATTTACCTTTATTTCATTATTTAATTTTAATTTAATTTATTTTGTTTTATTTATTTTGCATTTTATTCTATTTCTCCTCATTTATTTTCAAAGTCACCCATCTTAAAGTGCAAGAGCATAGTTACAAGATAATGCCGCTTTTAATGTGTCATTATTTTATTTTATTTTATTTTATTATGTTAACTTATTTCCTTTTGTTTTGTTTATTTTCTGTTGTGTTATTATTTCATTTCATTTTATTTTTTTGGTTATTTAATTTATTTTCTGTTTTATTATTTAACTTTATTTCATTATTTAATTTAATTTAATTTTGTTTTAATTATTTATTTAATTATTTTATTTTGTTTTATTTTCTATTTTATTATTTAACTTTATTTCATTATTTAATTTTAATTTAATTTATTGTGTTGAATTTATTTTCTATTTTATTTCATTTCTCCTGATTTATTTTCAAAGTCACCCACCTTAAAGTTTAAGAGCAATTCAAGAGCAAAGTTACAAGAAAAGGCCACTTTTAATGTGTAATTTTTATTTTATTTTATTTTGTTTTATTTTTATAATTTTTTTGTCTTGTTTTGTTTATTTTCTATATTATTATTTAACTTTTTTATTATTTAATTTATTTTTTTATTATTATTTTATTTCTCATTTATTTTCACAGTGGCCCACCTTCAAGTTCAAGAGCCATTCAAGAGAAACGTTACACTTGTAATCTGTCAGACACCGGGCCGCGTTCAGCTCGTTTTCAGCATCAGACCTAATGAATAAGACACTTTTCTGAAGGCTTTCTTGCTGTTTACAAAAACTGACAGCTTGAAGGAGCAGAGCGGGATCTGCGAGGCTTTCGCGATATTAGTCCTGGTTTCATCTGCTCACGGCTCACCAAATGCAGGGTAATACGGTGAAACGGTTTCAGTTGGAAACACAACAGGCTCGTACACATGGGCCTGAAAGCATCTGTTGTGTGCTGGTTTACCGCGGCAGATACTGAACCCTGCTGCTGAAAACAGCTAATGAGGAGCACCGGTGCTGCCAGCCAAATCTGTGATCTCGCCTGTAAACGAGCGTTTTATTTGTGTTGTGTTGGTGCGCTCAAACACCGGCCACTCGCTTCCTTTTCTAGTCAACTGTTCTCGGCACAGAAAGGGAACAATGATGCATCCTGACCTCTTTTTGGCTCGCCGTTATCGTTCCGTCCTTCAAGCCGCAGCTCCAGTGCTCCAGGTGATTTGTCATTTCCCCACTGTACGCCAGCTCTTCTTTTGACTTTGTTTTTCAATTATCCAGGTGGAGTGTGCGGCGCCATATTGTGTTTGCGCTCTTAGTGCTGCTTAGCTTTCCTCTCGTTCTGTCTGTTTTCCTCTCGTCTCCTTCACGTTTATGCCCCGGGGAAATTTGGAGGCTGTAATATCTCTGTCTCTGTATCACTGTCCAGTTTACTTTCCTCTGCCGTTCATACGGAGGCTGAATCGTCTCTGTTTGTCCTGTGTGATCTGATGGACGGTTATCCAGCTGAAAGCAGAGTAGTCTTGTAGTGAACTTGATAAACAATAAAATAAATAAAACACCGTGGTGACAACATAACACAGTCTTTAGATAGTCATCTGGGAGCCTGTAAAGAGGGAAGAAATCACATGAGGCTCAGGACGACGCTGGTTTTAAGATGTGCTGTGCAGAGAGGAAATTCCGCAGGGATTCGATCGGAAGGACGGAATCAGACTGAACTTCAGATTCCGGCTGAGATCAAGCCTTCAGCTCCCCTTACTGTACTTTAACGGGAATCATAACAATTCTGATTCCACTTACACTGCAATATATATATATATATATATATATATATATACACACACACACACACACATAAATAATAATAATAATAATAATCAGTATTTTGTACTGATTGGGTTGATTGTATATTGTCTGGTGATTAGTCCTTGTGTATTTAAACATTGTCCTAAACATATTGTCCCTGTACTATTGTTGGTAAGCTCCATGTTTGTTGTCCTTGTTTTGCCATGCCATGCCATGCCTCTTTGTTTTGTATTTTGGTTATGTTTGTTGGATTTAAATAAACTGCACTTGGGTTCGTGAAGACTTGCCTCCAGTGAACTTGATTACAGAATACTTGACCGCCAACTATGAATCCAGCAGTTGCCCTCCTTCATCTGCGCCAAGGGAATCGTCCCCTTGAGCATTATGTCCAGGAATTTTGTGAACTCTCTCACCTGGTAAACTTTAATGATGTGGCCCTCAAAGACATTTTTAGAGTGGGTCTCAATGAACCCATTTGTTCATGTCTTCCTGGGGGTAAGATACAATGGTCCCTGGTGGAATACATCGATCATGCCCTGTTATTGAGTGGTTCTTCATTTACTGTGGGAATTGTGGATGAGGGGCTCAACAATCCCACAGCGCACACCACAGCCACCACAACAGAGAGTTTCCATGTCCCGACCATCATGTCGGGAGTTATCCATGTCATGCCTGCCCAGCCAGTTCACGTCATGCCTGCTCAGTTAGAGACTCTTCATGTCATGCTTGCCAAGCCCAGGTTTCTTCAAGTCATGCCTGCCAAGCCTGAGTCTCTTCAAGTCATGCCTGCCACGCCTGCCACACCTGAGTCTCTTCACAAGATGGCTGCCACGCCTGAGCCCTCAGCCAAGATGGCTGCCATGCCTGAGCCCACAGATAAGATGGCTGCCATGCCTAAGCCTTCAGCCAAGATGGCCGCCATGCTAGACTCTTCAGAGAATGTAGCACTGGTCCATGTCCTGTTCCCCTGCACGGGCCTGGCCCACCATCCCTCCCCCAAGACCGCCTCCGCTCCACCACCCTCCTTGGTTTCATTTAGTTTTGGTTTTGTTGGGCGTCGGGAGCCGCTCATAGAGGGGGGGATCTGTCATGTCTAGTTTTGAAAAAATATAAAAATATAAAAATATATAATATTAAATCAAGATAAATTGCATACAATATTATAATAAATTGCCTACAATATTATTATATTTTAAAGAATATATCTTAAATTAGGTTCATTTTACTTACCCAAATTGTCCCACAATTACAAAGAAACGGCAAGTAACACACTTAAGATTAGTGCTTGAAAATAGTTATTTCACACTAAATTAGGATGAAGCTAAATGTTTAAAAAATAGTGGGTTTGTGTGATATTTTGTTCAAAATTTAATTGAATTGTTAAAGGACTGAACATGCCTTGTAATTGTTGTTGATAAAAGATAAAAGAAAGCTCTGATATTTTTTTTGGTTTAGTTCTATCAAATGTTAACAATGATGACATAAAGTAACATAAAGTTAAATAGGTATAATAACTGATTTTATTCTTCCACTTAATAACAATGTTGGATTGGTATCTGTGATATTTACACTCTTAGAAAAAAAGGTTCAATGGGGTTCTATATAGAACTCTAGGGTTCTTGACTCAGTTTTAAAGAAAAAAAAAAGTTCTATATATGAAGTGCCTGATGGAACCCTTTTCTTCTGAGAGTACATGTTGATTGGGTACTTGACTGGATAGAAATAAAATAAAAATATGACATGATATCCATAATTGCTCTGATTCTGAATAAAAAACGCTTCTTGGTTAAGTCAACCAGCCTTTAGAGCATGAATACTGAGAGAGTACAGTTATTAAAACTCAATTAGATTATGATTGTGTGAGTTTGTTGCTGTGTATATTACTGAAGATGATGGTTAGTTCTACTACAGTACTAGTGTGTTTCTCTGTGTGTGTCTCTCTCACTCACGGTCTGTCGTCCTCTCTGTCTGTAGGCCAAAATCTAGTGTTTCCTCCGGTGGCTCTGTGGGTGACGGTCGGTCTGGCCGTGTGTTTGCTGGGTCTGCTCATCGCGCTCGCTGCCGTCTGCCGCAGGAAGATCCAGGAGAGCTGTGAGGAGATGAGAGCTGGTAAGGACTCTTCCTACTGAGTATGTACTCATCAACAAGACCTGGCCTTCAATCACTTCTTAAGGCTTTCTCTTAGGCTTCTCGTGAAGATATTAGATAATAACAGTCTCTGGATCCTGATCTCCTCTTAACCTGCTCACCTGGATGTTTCTCCAGTCTCAGATGACATGACCACTACTTTCTGTTATTGTCTGTTAAACACCCTTAAACCACCCTTGAACCAACTGTGATTGGACGGTCAAGCATCAGTCAAACTTCATGCCATTAGAGAAAGTTCTGGCTACACCAATCCATTTTTTAATACTAGTCACCATTTAGTATACTGTGACCAAACACATCATTCATTCATTCATTCATTCATTCATATAACCATGACATTTATTATTTTATTAATTTGTCAGCCATAGTTTTTGTATTATGTTTCTGTGTGTGTATATATATATATATATAGACAGATAAACAGATAGATATATTTTATTTTAGACATTTATTGTAGGCGGTAGGTCCCTCACACAGGAATAGTCATATTTTGAGGGTCAGTCTGTGGGATAATAATAACTGTATATATTCAACAGTCTGAAGTGAATATTGTTGTTTTCTGCATGGCTCAGTCTCTTCTCTCAAAGCTGGAGAGAGCGGCGCGGCGGGTGATAATTCACAGGGAAGACCCACAGCTCTGCCGTGTCTGAGCAGAATGCTAAAAGCCAGACAGCGTTTAGAACAGAGTCTCTTACTGCCAAAGCCGTCTCTCTTCCAGTGCTGCTGGAAGTTCATTAGCGCCGGCTAGATAATTAGTCGCGCCGTGTAACTAGGGACTGCAGAACTTGGAGGTTGAAATGACAGGAAGAAAGAATGATGGGTGGACGGAGAAGAACTGGCGGAGAGATAGAGATGGATTCTGCAATCATGTGAAGAAAAAAACGAGGTGGCTGGAACGAAAGAACATTGCTTTCCAGCGTCACACCAGCTGTAATGAGTTCTATGTGTGGAGCAGGAGACATTTAAATAAAGGTCACTCCTGCGTTGCTCAGACCCCTGGGCTTTTAAAAATACATCTGCAACTGGCTTATTTCACGGAGGAAAGAAAGAGTAAATATCCAGCTGTATAACCGCAGCAAACAGTGAAATGGAAAGGAGTGAACACACTAACGCCGGCCAGCGTATCAGTGCCAGATAGTCCAGACCAAATCAGCTGTTCTTTCTCCAGTAACCCGTGCAGGAATTCTGGAATAAGATTCAGTGAACGGGTCAGCAACCTGTTGAAGTAATTGAGTCGTTGAGTGAGTCAGATACTCCACGCTCCCATTCCACTCCTGCTCTTCTCACATTCACCGTCACTCAGGAGGCTTTTTAACCTCTCAGTCCAAATTTGGGACTGTTATTACACTTTTCTGGTTCTTACTTCAGAACTTGGTGCTGTTGCAACATGTCATCAGCATGTAAATAATAAACAAATAAATATAAATATTATGTATAAATATATAAAATAAAATTAAGTATATAACACAAATAATTGCATTTAATAGTTTCAGTATTATTCATTATATTCATATTTATTAGTTATATTTGATAGTTATAGTTATATTTATTAATACATAAATATTAATGCATTACACAATACATGAATACACCATAATAATACATCAATGCATTAATATCAATTCTTATTTATAGTTATATTTATTAAAACAAATAATTAATTACTATTAATGAATCTATTAAATATAAAAAATATTTTATATAAATAGAAATAAATATTGCATGTATTTGTTTCTATTTATTTATATAAAATGAATTATTATATTTTATATAATTGTATAATTATTATATTTTATAGATTTATAGATTTTATAGATTCATTAATATTAATTAATTATTTGTTTTAATAATCCAAGATTGTATTTGAGATATATATATATATATATATATATATATATATATATATATATATATCAAATACATGCCAAGCCAATCAAATAAAATCTTGGATTATATATGTATATATATATATATATATATATATATATGCGTGTGTGTGTGTGTGTGTGTGTGTATATATATATATATATATATATATATATATATATATATATATATATTGAGTTTAACTTACATTAAAATGAAAACAGAAAATATAACAATTAACTCCAATAAGTGAATAACATCTAAAAATGTTTTAAATAATAATAATAAAAAAATACCTACAGTATCTATCTATCTATCTATCTATATATATATATATATATATATATATATATATATATCAAAGTTATTATTGTTGACTATAATCATATTTGATTATATTTGAATATTTTATTTGAATATTGAATATTTGGTTTTATTTGAAATAAAATAAATGTTTGACTGAAATAAAATCTTTTGAAAAAAAAAAAAAAAAAAATAATAATTTAGCTAGTTGCCAAAACATAATTTGTAATTTCAAATTTAAATTTAAGTACAAAAAAAGAAAAAAAAAAAAAACTAAATAAACTAAACTTTTAAAAAAATATGTAGCCATGGAGGATATATAAAAAATAAATATTCAGCTCTGAGGTAGTGTTATTTTACTCCAGTTAGATTAACCCAAAAATGAATTTCAGAGTAACTAAACAGACAGAGCTCTGACGTCAAACAGACTTGATTCGCACTGAAGCGCTGGTGTGAACTGTCCCATCATTCCCTGTTCAGTTGCCGTATAAGAGTGTTAGAGGAGCTTCCGATGCAATGAAAGGCTGAGCTCTTGTGGAGAAGGGCCTAATTGATGCTGTCTGCTCTGCTATCGCTGCGGCTTCTGTGCCGGAGATCGGTCTGGACACTCCTCGCCTCAGACTCCACAGAGGAGGTCAGTCAGAGTCTACGGCGACCAACTCATTTTTCTTGGCTGTCATAATGTGTGTGGAGAGGTTGAGGGGGATCCTAACTAGAATGAGCAGCTTGTGAGATTGGGCTGTTAGCTGGGATATCGGGCTGGAGAGCCACCGCGGAGGGAATTCAACAATGTACGTTTGCTCTTTTATTTCATTTCTTGGTGCTTGCTTCACTCTTGGCTCAACTCAATTTTATCCTCTCCTCTTCTCTTTTTACCAAACCTTTCCATGGATTTATCCCACAAAATACTAGTAGACACATAATATTTTCAAGTAATCAATGTGAATGATCAGAAACCCTCTGTTTGGGCTTGATAACCGTATTTACTAGCAGGTGTGAATCTCGAATTGGAGCAGCTCAAAAATGGCCTATTATGTACTGTATAGCCATGCAGGATCAGAAGCAGGAAAAATGAGCAAGCGTAAGGATTTGAGTGAGTTTGACAAGGGCCAAATTGTGATGGCTAGACGACTGGGTCAGAGCATCTCCAAAACTGCAGCTCTTGTGGGGTGTTCCCGGTCTGCAGTGGTCAGTATCTATCAAAAGTGGTCCGTGAACTGGTGACAGGGTCATGGGCGGCCAAGGCTCATTGATGCATGTGGGGAGCGAAGGCTGGCCCGTGTGGTCCGATCCAACAGACGAGCTACTGTAGCTCAAATTGCTCAAGAAGTTAATGCTGGTTCTGATAGAAAGGTGTCAGAATACACAGTGCATCAGTTTGTTGCGTATGGAGCTGCATAGACACAGACCAGTCAGGGTGCCTAAGCATTGTTGCAGACCCTTTCATGGAAATGGTATTCTGGTGTATAGCAGGCGTAGCATAGCATGGCATTTGCACATAACAAAATAATTAAATAAAAAACATCATATATTGTCATAATGATCTACATGATCTGTTTGTCAACACTGAAGTAGCTTTACACTGGTTGGTTGTGTGACTATCTCATAAAGCTTGATCTTTTCACATGGATTTTCCTCTGCAAGGTTGAATGTTGATGTTCCTGAACTGAGTTTTTCCTCGGCATGTGTGAATTCATGACTGTGCATAATGTGACAGCTGAAACTGCATTTGTATTTGTACTTCCCTCTGATCTATTTTTCTCTTTACAGAGGAAGAAGCCAAAGAACTTGAGGAAGCCAAAGAACTAGAAGAAGCCAAGTCAGGTCAGTTACTTAAAATATTGTATGTATAAATGTACAGAAAATGTGGGCAGAGTCGGGATGTTCGCTAACAGTATATCACTGCAAAGGTGTTTCAAACCTCTTTTACTCGTAAGCGAAGAAGGAAAAACAGCTTTGCTTCAATCTATATCAGGACTTTAAAAGCTTTCACTGCGAATAGTAGTAGTATGAAGAACGCAATACATTAAACTCACAAAAATAGGGCAGTTTCTACCATGTGCAATTTTTAAACACAATTTCTTGGTAGATATCTCTTCTATTACTGCTATTCTGGGCTCTGGCTCCACAGTAAAAAAAAAAGAGAGTCATGGTTCAATCTCTTAATGACCCTCAGTGGCGTTGTAGTAATTATGATATTTAATGCAACTGGGTGAAATGTGACGGTAAATGTGAAACGAATGTGAAGAGCGCAATAATAGGACTCTAGTACTAGATAGATTTGATCTCTTCCAGCTTAAATCCATCTTTAGTCCTTTCATCTTACGCTTATGATTCTTTTCTCTTTTTTTCCCGTGATCTGGAGCTCTCCGAAAACGAATCTCGATGACAATTCATGAGCGTTTCTGGCTAAATCGGTGCGACTGTCAAGCAGAACGAGCCCCGTCTCTCGCCTCAGGTGAAGGCCAGAGTAAACGCTGGCAGAGTCCAGGTTCTGCTCCCCCTGTGGCTTTAATGTCATTAAAGATTCATTTGACTCCTTTAGTCTGATTGAATTATTCAGCCTGGCCATGAGCAGTAGAGTTAATACTATGAGATTTTAATAAGCAGGCAGGTGAAGAGGGTCAGAGAAAGAGAGTGAAACAGAGAAAGAGAGAGAGATGTGTCTGCGGTAATGGGGGTCATATTTCACATGTGTTGTGTGTCAGATGTGTGTGGATGACATGATGGAATCCTTCATCGCTCTAAACTGACTGCTTTTGTGTCAGCAGTTTTTAATTTGACTTGATTGGGCCGTTATTCCCGTCTGTTGATGTCATTGAATGTTTTAGATAGTTTTTATCTCGAGCTCTGATGATGGAGGAAGAGTCGATACTGAACAGCAGCTTCCATCGAACACAACGACATTTTGTAAGTGTTAAAAAGGATGCGATCTCAATTCATGCTTAAAGGGTTAGTTCACCCAAAAATGAAAATAATGTCATTAATTACTCACCCTCATGCCGTTCCACACCCATAAGACCTTTGTTCATCTTCGCAACGCAAATTGAGATATTTTTGATGAAATCCGATGGCTCAGTGAGGCCTCCATAGCCAGCAATGACATTTCCTCTCTCAAGATCCATTAATGTACTAAAAACATATTTAAATCAGTTCATGTGAGTACAGTGGTTCAATATTAATATTATAAAGCGACGAGAATATTTTTGGTGCACCAAAAAAACAAAATAACGACTTATATAGTGATGGCCGATTTCAAAACACTGCTTCATGAAGCTTCTGAGCGTTATGAATCAGCGTGTTGAATCAGCGGTACGGAGCGCCAAAGTCATGTGATTTCAGCAGTTTGGCGGTTTGACACGCGATCCGAATCATGATTCGTCACAAAAGATTCATAACTATCCAAAGCTTCATGAAGCAGTGTTTTGAAATCGCCCATCACTATATAAGTCGTTATTTTGTTTTTTTGGTGCACCAAAAATATTCTCGTCACTTTATAATATTAATATTGAACCACTGTACTCACATGAACTGATTTAAATATGTTTTTAGTACATTAATGGATCTTGAGAGAGGAAATGTCATTGCTGGCTATGGAGGCCTCACTGAGCCATCGGATTTCAACAAAAATATCTTAATTTGTGTTCTGAAGATTAACGAAGTTCTTACGGGTGTGGAACGACATGAGGGTGAGTAATAAATGACATTATTTTCATTTTTGGGTGAACTAACCCTTTAATATGAAAGATGCCTGCATTTAATATTTACTATATATTCATGTTGCAAAATATTGTCTGGAAGTTGTTGGCATGCCCACTTTTGACATTTTATAAGCCTCATTACCACATCCAACCTGGTATTACATTTTGCCATTTACGTCTTTAAAAGAAATATGTTTGCCAGTAACAAAGAGAGGTATAGAGATCAGGGTTATTATAGTAAACTAAAATCATTAAAAAATAATATTAATAATAATTTGTGTTACTTAAAAATAAACATTAACTGAAATAAAATAAAATATAAAAAAAATTATATATATATATATATATATATATATTTCTGCTAGCTGCCAAAGCAACATTTATGTACTAAAATAACTAAAATTAAAACTGAAACAAAAATGAAAAACTATTTCAACATATTAAAAAAACAAAAAAAAAAAACAGACAAAAATTACTAAAACTTTAACTAAAAAAATTATAGTATATATATATATATATATATATATATACCTAAATATTATTATGACATTAGTCTCCTATGCTATTTTCATAACTTTTTTTTTTTTTTTTTTTTTTTAGAAGTTATTGATATTGTTGTTTTTGGCTCAAGCAGTGTTCATTTTGCTTTTGTCAGTTTAATGTTTTAGATATTAGTGTGAAATTCAGCTACACTGATAACAGTAATCATCTCACAAAGTTGAAATAATATGAATAATTACAGTTTTCTCGAGTAAATTGTTCAGCAGTTGTTAAATTTCCCCCCATTGAACATTGTTTTAAGAAACGTAAGCAAAACATTCCACAATATATGCTGACAGGTTATAAACAGCCTATAAGAAGACTACATTTTGTGAAATATTTCAATTTATAGATTACGTTATTTGCAGTTTGTCGTTGCTTTTTATTCACATTATAAGGTCACTTCAAACCTACCTAGGAGGTTTCACGACATCTCTAAAACTTTTATTTTGGTTATATTTTGTGTTTCAGGTGTGAGAGAACGTTTTGTACCGCAGTGTTACCGACCTGCAACCAAAATGCAGCGTTGTGTAAAAGCGCTCTGTACTTGCTGGGTAGTTTCATTTTCATGTTCAGTTCAGTATCTGCAGTCTCCTGCTGCTTTCAGACCTTTCCTCTCTCACCATCTGCTACTTTCTTTGTGCAAATTGATGATTGTCCTCATCCGGCAGATCCACTGAGCTCACGTCTGTACAGTAGTTTCACCCAGAGGAAAGCGTCTGTACGTCTGTGCTTCAGGTGCCTTTTTCTCTGGTCATTGATATAGGTCACTGTTTTATCACAGCGCTGTTTAAAGATTATACCTGACAAGCTTTCATGCTATTCTTGCTTTAAAGAGCCGATGGGTAAAGCTGATTCGTTTGAGTCACTGAATGATTCTGTTTGCTGTAAGAAATAGTCATTTACACCAACAGGTCAGGGGCAGGGTCACTTTATTTCGCTCCCTACTGGACATTACATGCTAAATACACTTCCAATTGACCATAAACCAGGAGTAAATCACACCGACAGCCATTTATGGCAACATGAGTGATGCTTTTTTTTTTGTTAATGCAAAAATATGGAACAGAAATGCAAGTTATGAATGTGTTTGTGATTCATTATATGCAATTATAATACCTACTTATTCATTGTTGATCTTTTAAAAATGATAATATATTATAAAACATGACAAGACATACAATATCTGCCATTGATCATGTGTTTTAATGCATCATTACACTGATGCTGATATTAAAAGTATAACCCGGAATGCATTAGTATTGTAATGTTTGCAGTAATTTATGAGCTAACACAGCTGATATTACATTGAATACATTATAATCCATCAACAATACCTTTACGGTGCATTATACATGCAGACTTCGTCGAAAGCATTATGAAACTTCAATTGCGAGATATGAATGTATACTTGGTGCTGTGGATAAATCTGATCAATTCTGCTCACCCCCACATACAGTCTCATATTAAAGTCATTTAAGCTCCTCTACTTCCCTCACGCACAAACACACTCGCAAAACATTCAGAACTGCAGCTGCCTCGAATCCTAATAAATATAATCATATCATCAGATGGAAGTGAACGTAGATCATCTCTCTTAATTCATGACCAGTCAGATTGCACGTTGAGCTCCACGCAGAGATGTGTACGAGATATTTCAAAGATGCCTAATAGATTTATTATGAATTTGTGCATTTTTTTATAGATGAGAACAAACCGCTAACCCCCGCTAAGACATGAATTATAGCTCAAATTATCAATTATTAAAATTATGAATTATAGCATTAGTATTAGTATATCTGTCACTGTTGTTTGCTGAAGACATGAGGTGAGGATCTAAACGCATACAGTCAAAACTTTATTAAACAAAACACTCGTGATACAAAGTAAATGCAAGAAAACAGCCAAAACAACAGAAAGGTGAAGTATGTTGTTTCTGCGACACTAGTGGCACGTAGCGGAATTACGTGAATCAAGTGTATCTTGCAAACGCCCCTTTTGCGCGTTGTGCCTCCCTCAACTCAAACATCAGCAAATGTTCACCCTGCTACAGTAGCCACGCCCCAAATTCTCATCCTGCTACAGTAGCCATGCCCCTAACTCTCAGCCTGCTACAGTAGCCACGCCTCAAACTTTCCGCCTGCTACAGTAGCCACGCCCCAAACTCCCATCCTGCTGTAGTAGCCACGCCCCAAACTCCCATCCTGCTGTAGTAGCCACGCCCCAAACTCTCATCCTGCTACAGTAGACACGCCCCAAACTCCCAGACTGCTACAGTAGCCACGCCCCAAACTCTCAGTCTGCTAAAGTAGCCACGCCCCAAACTCTCAGTCTGCTACAGTAGCCACACCCCAAACTATCATCCTGCTGCAGTAGCCACGCCCCAAAACTCTCAGCCTGTTACAGTAGCCACGCCCCAAACTATCATCCTGCTGCAGTAGCCACGCCCCAAACGATCATCCTGCTGCAGTAGCCACGCCCCAAACTATCATCCTGCTGCAGTAGCCACGCCCCAAACTATCATCCTGCTGCAGTAGCCACGCCCCAAACGATCATCCTGCTGCAGTAGCCACGCCCCAAACTATCATCCTGCTGCAGTAGCCACGCCCCAAATTTCTCCGCCTTCTATTTTTACCGAGCTCACAGGTTGAATGCCTGACTTTGAGTGTTTCATCGACTTTGAGGTATATCGATTAACCCCAACCTCAGCGTTTAACATTAGACATTAAGTTTATGTAATAATAGCTTAATTTTTGCTTTTCATCAGCTGTTTTTAAAGGGATTTTGTTGTTTTTATTCTGTTTTTGCCATAATTGACACAAAAACACAATATGCTCTTGTTGTGTCATGGCGACATCATGTGGTCAACATGTGAACGTGACGTCTGTTTGCCTGGAATGCACTGAGGTCTGAAGTGGGACATTTAATTGGGATATTCCCACTTCCAACCTCGTCTGGAACGCAGCATAAGGCAACTAATCAGAACCAGGAACTAAACACCTAAGAACACAGACACTGCCACAACACAGATGAAACCTGACAGTATCAACGATACTAAAACAACCGTTCCGAGCGTTTAGACTCACAACTTGTGGCAAAAAGGCAATGAGAGGAGCGACCCGAGCCGTAGCTAGGGATCAGAATAACGTGGAGAGCTTAGGTGCAGACAGAAGGGAGTATCCGTAACAGGCACACATTCTCTCCCACTGTCATTTTAACTTTCCATTGACGTCATCATTATAGAATTTTTTATGCCATTCATGCCGTGTCTGTCTGGCATGGTCTTGCAACCCTTGGCAACTGAACTGACCACCCCAGGGAGCTCCATTCATCCGACTCCTTCAGACCGGCTGCTTTTGCCCATGTGTGTGTTTTGTTTGCATGTATTGTGTTGTGTTGCTTGCTCACAGTTAAATGTCACATACTGTTGCACCTCTAAAAACAACAACAGAAAACACAGGTCTATATTTGAGTGCTGGGCAGCTTGTAATGATGTTGGGTGTGTAGACTGCAGTTTGCTCTCCGGGGAGTACGAGCCTGAGATGGTTGTTACCTGCCCAGACGAGCTCAATACTGCTTTTTTACTAGCCTTGAGTTGTTTACCTCATCTTCTCCCCCACATCCTTAAAGAAAACTCTTTTCTTCTCTCTGTTTCAGCCGCAACACCTCTGAAGAGCTAAAGTTGGAGACCACAGGTAAGTGTCATCATGATTTAGCCCTGACCAAGATATTTTACAGTTTTCAGTGACATATTTATGATTTTTATGATTTTTTTTTTTTTTGTGTGTGTCAATTCTCTGAAATATTCACTGAAATATTATTATATTATTATTGCCTTTATTATATGTTATTATTATTATTATTATTATTATTATATAACAATACTTATTATTATTATTATTTCAGAGTTGAGAAAAATTCAGAATTTTGACTATCAAAACAGAGCAGACAATTAGAGCATTCTGGGAAATTATAATATTTCTTGCATAATGGTCTGTTTATTTGGTTAAATATAACTTTATAAATGTAATATTTTGTAATATTTTTATTTAATTTATTATATATAAATGTACAAACATTTAATTAATTCATTGCATTTAAAAAAAAAAATATATATATATATATAATAAAAATGTTATAAAGGTTTGATATTTCAAAGATTCTGGAAATGCCGCATATGTTGTGTGTACAGTTATTGGTAATTTATACTGCAAAATTAATTTGCAGTATAAATAATTCCTAGAAATTATTCCGCTATTATTCCAATATTATTGTTTTTTTTAATTTATTTATTTTAGTATATATAAATATACAAACATGTAATTAATGGAATACATTTAAAAGTGTAAAATATGTATAAATATAATATTTTATAATGTATATTTATAAATACATATGTATATAATGCAAATTTCTATAAGTTTGATATTTCAAAGATTCTGGAAATGCCACAATCATACTGAAAAATGAAAGTAATTCCTACAAATTCTTCCATTATTACTCCATTTTAATTCAACTTAAATTCACAATTCTGCATCCTGCTGCCTCAATTGAATTTCAGGAATTGGATCGGTGCCTAAAAGGCATTTTCAATTCCGTTCTGAATGTCCGTCTGTGACAAGTGTTTTCCAGCAGCGTGCTCTGCAGCGATCGTTCCATTTTAATAAAGCATCATTATCTTTATTCCGTGAAGGACGTTCAGAAGTTCCCGAAGTCTTGACATTCTGCTTCGAATAATATCCACTAGGTCAATGGTTGCCATGACGAATTCATTTCAGTGTCAAGTCATTAAAGTGGCCTGGTGGACTGCGCCTCTGCCCCACCATGCTAAGCCTGATTACTGCTAATCACCAGCCCTTTGAATCATTAAAAAGCCAGACGAAGGTGCAAACGTATAGGGATGAGGTTGCAGGAAAAAAAAAATTCCATTCGAAAGAGAGGTGGAAAAAAGCTGCCTGTTGCTAAGACAAGGAAATTAAACGTCATATTTTGCTTTCCCAGACACGTAGGAGGCAGACTGACACGCTGACATCGACGAGTCACACTATTTTTAACTGCCACTCTCACGTCTTAATTACAAAGTAAAGAATAAGCGAATCTGTCTGCCGAGTGAGAAATTGGCACCGCGTTTTTAATCGGAGACCATGCCAGGACGAGTATCTAGGGACATTAGCTCATGTTCAAACATTGTTTAGATCAAAGCAAATGAAGTAGACATGTCCATCATGTTTAGAGTAACCGGGCTTGCTGAGATTGGGAACATTGCATTGAGTTTCTGAGCTTGACACAACAGTCCTACTTTAGTTCTTAGCTGTGGTGCAAGGCGGACTGACCCACTGCCCCTGGTGATGTCCAGTGTGCCCAAGGCAACCTGCACTGCTTTGTTTCCAGATCTGTGTTTGTTTGCACTGGGCTATTTTTGGAAATTGCATCATGAACCGCTGTAAAAGGCCTGAGGGGTCGCCTAGTTTCATAACATCATCCTTCCCTGTTGTTTGTCTGAGAACTATGGATGTGGTTCATACCGACTGGACGTTCTTGACCTGCAAGAGCTGTTTGGTTGGTGAGGAGTCTTTCGGTGCTTCATATAGGAAGAACATCAGATCAATCTTTATTCAGGGGATAAGAAGAACACTATCACCTTTACTGTATTTAACTGACTTTGACCTGGACTCTCTAATTTATAATAGTAACTGGGTTTCACTTTACAGTAAAGTGAAATGCAGCCCAGTGTTTAGCGTGACTGCCATGGTTGGGGCATCTTCTGGAAGATAGTTATTGTTGCGGGTGCCATAATAGCAATATTACCACTGCTCAAATTTGTTTTGTTCTGATTACAATTCTGGCAACAGCCCTCTGAATGAGCTGCAGCAGTCTAATGGTCTTTTTGGGAAGACTGGCGATGAGTAGCATTTGCAGTACAGTCTGTCCTGCTGGTAATGAATTTGTGATTGAATTTTTCTAAATCTCGTTTGCATGCAAAATGTATGTTTTGTTTTGGTCTTTTAGATGATAATAAGCTGATTTAGTGATTGCTTTGAAATGACTACTGAAACCAAGATTTTTAAAAACAGGAGAGGTCCGAGGATCGAGCCCTGGGGGTTTCCACACGCCATGGAGGTCCAATTAGATTCATAGTTTCCCACTGTAGTCCTTGCCAGTTTCCCAGTTTGTCTAAGTACAAATTGTCTTTAACAGTGTCAAAAGCAGCATGATGATGTAATAAAAACCAGTATTGATATTTTGCTTGAATCAGTGTTTAGGCATTTTCATTGTGTGTCTTTACGAGTGAAAAATTGTCCAAGTAGAGTTTAGGAATTTGTTCTACTGATTGAAAACAATCACTCTTCACATGGACATCATTTCAAGTGTTTTCTTTTAATTTAACATCATCCAACCATGGAGTTTATTTAATTTAACCAAATTTTCTCCATCAAATTAAAATATAGTTATTTCTTTATTTCTCATTGGCAGAATGACATGTTTTTTAACAAAACCTGAACAATTATTTATTTATTTATTTATTTTAGATTTTTTTTTTGGAAAGTCTTAATATAATTAGGTGGAAAAATATTTTTGGGATAATTAAGTTAATTAAACATTTTGAATATGCTTGTATTGTCATTTAATGAACTTTTTTTTTTTTTTTTTAACAGAAACAGATCTAATTTAAGAGAAAAAAAATGTAAGAGAGATAAAAGATTACAGTGACTTAAAACTAGAATAATGTGCACTGATGAATAGTTCTCAATAATGTGCATTAGAAAGTGAAAAGGATGAATTTTGATTTCATGTTGACTTTAGAAGTGCTGACTTTCCTGTATCTGCGTTTGGCCCCATATCTTAGATTGACGTTTGATCGGGAGCACATTAGATAAATTTACTGTATGCCTTGAGTAGGCCCTAGTCCTTCTATCACTTATCAAAACAGAAATAGAGGAAGCCACAGGCACATTGGGTTCCCTCTTGTTCTGGGAACATTTGTGAATGTCAGTGCTACAGTAGCGGAGACCTGACACACATCACTGAGAGCTGTTATCAGTTATCAGTCGAGCAGCGCACGCAACAGCTCTCCAGCCTTCAGCCTTCAGCGAGAAGCCCCTGTAGAAGCTGGAGATGGAAAGCTGCTGTGATGTTTTACAGGTGCATCAGTTCATGTCCACATTTTTTTTTTTTTTTTTTTTTTCAAATGCTGCATTTTTAATTGTTCTGCACAATAGCATCATGACTCGATGACAGCCAAGCTCTCTTTAGTCTTTTTAGCTGAGAAAACCTCCATATTGCCATATATCTCCAGCTGACTCGACTAGAACTGTATTACACAGTAACTTTAGTAATGTACTGCTGACAAAACTGTTTTAGATGTGCTTTACCAAAGTCCCAGCATTGTTGCATTGCTTGAAAGGAGGACTTTGTGATTTTAAACTAACCAAAAGCATTTTAAAGTATCTTTGAAATGTATTATGACCAAACAAACAATATTACAATTCTAGTATGCACTCTTAGCCTGTCATACTACCATGCTATCATATGAAGAGCAATTTCTAATGGAGCTCAATGTGTCTCAGTTTTGTTAAAATCACGGAATAATTATTCCTCACATCAGCCATTCCCTATGTTTGTAGAGGGTGTCTAAAACATTTTAGTTTGTTTTATGTACTACTGTAGATGTACTACTTACATATAAAACCAAAACCATGATTTTCAAAACATGCTATTTTCTAACTTCAGCATCACAGAAACATTATAAGATGGCAACTCCTTCTTTTACCCCATTTAAATTCAGAGATGCAATACAAACTTCACTTGTACCTCAAAACAAAAATGAACGCAGGCCCTGAAGAAAAGACAATATTGCCATATTTCTGTGATTTTGTTTTTCTCTGTACTCTTCAGTCTGAGGGCTCTGAATCAGAAATACACACTGTCTCTTTTGAAGTTGGTGAGACCAGGGGCAGTTGTAACATTTTAGATTTATGTATATATTTTCCATCATAATTCAGAGACTATGACAAAAACATGCATGTGTACCAGAAGTGACGACAGACATACAGACATACAGACAGATAGATAGATAGATAGATATCTCACAATTCTGACTTTATAACGCAATTCTGACTTTATATCACACAATTCTGACTTTTTAACTCACAATTCTGACTTTATATCACGCAATTCTGACTTTATATCACGCAATTCTGACTTTATATCACACAATTCTGACTTTATAACTCACAATTCTGACTTTATATCACGCAATTCTGACTTTATATCACACAATTATGACTTTATATCTCACAATTCTGACTTTATATCACGCAATTCTGACTTTATATCACACAATTCTGACTTTATATCACACAATTATGACTTTATATCTCACAATTCTGACTTTATATCACGCAATTCTGACTTTATATCACACAATTCTGACTTTATATCACACAATTCTGACTTTATAACTCGCAATTCTGACTTTATATCTCACAATTCTGACTTTATAACACAATTCTGACTTTATAACTCGCAATTCTGACTTTTTAACTCACAATTCTGACTTTATATCACGCAATTCTGACTTTATATCACGCAATTCTGACTTTATATCACACAATTATGACTTTATATCACACAATTATGACTTTATAACTCACAATTCTGACTTTATATCTCACAATTCTGACTTTATATCACACAATTCTGACTTTATATCACGCAATTCTGACTTTATATCACACAATCTGACTTTATATCACACAATTATGACTTTATATCTCACAATTCTGACTTTATATCACACAATTCTGACTTTATATCACACAATTCTGACTTTATATCACACAATTCTGACTTTATAACTCACAATTCTGACTTTATATCACGCAATTCTGACTTTATATCACACAATTCTGACTTTATAACTCGCAATTCTGACTTTATATCTCACAATTCTGACTTTATATCACACAATTCTGACTTTATATCACGCAATTCTGACTTTATATCACACAATTCTGACTTTATATCACACAATTATGACTTTATATCTCACAATTCTGACTTTATATCACGCAATTCTGACTTTATATCACACAATTCTGACTTTATATCTCACAATTCTGACTTTATAACACAATTCTGACTTTATATCACGCAATTCTGACTTTATATCACACAATTCTGACTTTATAACTCGCAATTCTGACTTTTTAACTCACAATTCTGACTTTATAACTCACAATTCTGACTTTATATCACGCAATTCTGACTTTATATCACGCAATTCTGACTTTATATCACACAATTATGACTTTATATCACACAATTATGACTTTATAACTCACAATTCTGACTTTATATCACGCAATTCTGACTTTATATCACACAATTCTGACTTTATAACTCGCAATTCTGACTTTATAACACAATTCTGACTTTATAACGCACAATTCTGACTTTATATCACGCAATTCTGACTTTATATCACACAATTATGACTTTATATCACACAATTATGACTTTATAACTCACAATTCTGACTTTATATCACGCAATTCTGACTTTATATCACACAATTCTGACTTTATAACTCGCAATTCTGACTTTATAACACAATTCTGACTTTATAACTCACAATTCTGACTTTATATCCCATAATTCTGACTTTATAATGCAATTCTGACTTTATAACTCGCAATTCTGACTTTATAACACAATTCTGACTTTATAACTCACAATTCTGACTTTATAACACAATTCTGACTTTATAACTCACAATTCTGACTTTATAATGCAATTCTGACTTTATAACTCGCAATTCTGACTTTATATCACACAATTCTGACTTTATAACTCGCAATTCTGACTTTATAACACAATTCTGACTTTATAACTCACAATTCTGACTTTATATCCCATAATTCTGACTTTATAATGCAATTCTGACTTTATAACTCGCAATTCTGACTTTATAACGTAATTCTGACTTTATATCACGCAATTCTGACTTTATAACTCGCAATTGCGAGTTTAAGTCTTGCAATTGCGAGAAGTCAGAATTGTGACATAAAAAGTCTCAATTACCTTTTTTTATTTTTTAAATTATTGGCGGAAAAAAGCTTCCATGCAACACTGACGGTGTGGTTTTGCTGAAGTTGTTGACATCCATGACTTGTGGTGTCTGTGCCCAGCATCATGTCCTGCTCCAGTGCCGCAGGCCTCCGTAGCCTCGGGGTCTGGACTCATTCAGCGTGTGCTGGCCGCTGGAGCCGGACCCTCCGCACACACTCATGCGTCAGACGAGTTCACCGAGGCAAGAGCACCTGAGGCAGATCAGATACCAACTTTTGCTGGTTTTCATTGAGAATTTACAGTTTGGGTTGAAACACTGTCTTATTTCTTCCCTAAAGAATCAAGCCCTGTTCCATCACTGTTTTTGTGTACTAAGTCATGCTAGAAGTTCAAACTTTGTGAGGTGAGGAGAACCACCAAAGATGAGGTCTCATGGGACCACGAGCACTGTAAATCATTCAGGTTATAGATTGAAGGTACTTATTGGAAAAGCATGGAAAGGTCACAGCTTGAAGGTGGAAGGCAGGACGAATGGAGATTTATTGGGAAAACCTATAGAAAGATCAATAATTGAACCATGAAAAACTCTTTTCCCATTACAGTGATTTCATCCTTTAGTTTAGACTCATCTGGACATTGCATTCGTTTGCAAATTGTGTATCTACAGTATAAATACGAGTGTATTGCATCATGGCATACAGTCTCACTGTCTCTATAGTTTATATTTTATATACTGTATATATAGTTTATATCATATTGACTTGAATTTTTCCTTTTATAAAAGCTATAAATTCATTACAGACATGAAAACCATTGCATGAAACTAGATTTACATGAGAAGCGTGATCACATTTACATTCAAACACTAATTAATCTACATGGATTGAAACCAAACCCCAAAGTTTAGTTTATAAACTGGTTAATCGTCTGGATGAAGTCAGATTGAATGAATGAAAGTGCTTTTTGTGTGTCTGTCACTTGCAACAAGCCTGAAATAAGCATAGCACAGATAGTGTGAATACTGTAACCTGTTAATACAGGCGCCAAGAAGATGCTGCTTTATGTGCATGCAGCGTGAAACAGGCCTCGGAGTAGGCAGCGTGGTAGTACACTGTTCCAAACATAGCCAGAGAGATCTTTATTGCCAAGCACCGTGAGTCTGAGAAATACATCAAAGTCTAATATAAAAAACAACCAGCTCCCTCTAGCAGTTCAGAAAACAGATGATGATTGGAAGAAGGAAGATAGAGAGGATGAGGAGGAAAAAGAGAGCTGTAATTGCAGTCCCACACACCCAGACCCTTTACTGAAATAGCCTTGCAATTTTCAAGACAAGTAATGCAGTGGCCTAAGCATTTCCTCAAGCCTTCTTTTTTAATCTAAAGTCATTTACACTCATGTTGATAGCCACGAGCTTTATGTGTTGGTCTTTGATGGCCGTAGACTTAAAGTCCACTGAAACTTTTTAGGCCTGATTTGCATCTTGACCTTCAGTGTTTCCAGAGTAGACAGATTCAGCTGAAACACTGATTCTTCTATGACGGTTTATGTATGACTGTTTAACATAATGCAGCATGCAGAATATCTGATTTAATGATAACGAAAGTCTGTGCATGTTGTATTATAAGTATCATGTTATATTTTCACCATAAACCTCTCTGATATTCAAATATTGATATTTTCTGTTGATTAATGTGGTCCTGCATACACATACACACACACACACACACACACACACACACACACACACACACACACACACACACACTAATTCACTCCCTTGTTTACTTTGACTGCAGTTTTATACAGTTTTACAGTTTATATAGGTCATGTTATTCTAATAGCTTCTCCAGTAAAAGAAAAGTCATTATTCAGTTGAAATCAGTTTAACCCTCTGATGCTCTTTGGTCAAATTGGAAAAATTTTAGTTTTTTTTTTTTTTTTTAGAATTTTTTTACTTCATTAGAATGGTATGAAACTTGGTAAAGCTTTTGGCACTTGCTATGTGAACGCACAAAAAAACATGGATATGATTCGAAAAGGTTACACTTGTGCTCCTCGCAGTCAAAAATGAGCGCAATGGAAATTAATAGAGATGAATTTCATCTAGTGAAAACTTTTGGTACTGCGGCCAAACAAAATCTTACTGAAAGCTCATTTTTTGAGATATCAAGCTCAAATTCGGAACACATCTTGTTTAGATGTATGGCTTTGATTTTATTGCAGTTTTAGAGTAAAATGTTTTTGAAAATATATATTTCATTTAAAAAAAAATTAAATAGTATTTTTGTGCATTTTTCATAACAATAGACAAAATTCTGTAACTTTTTCTAAGTTCAGCAATAATCTGTAAAGTGTCATCTTTGAGAAGAGATCAAAATTAAGTCTGTGCTCTAAAGCATTAAAAATTTATGACAGTTTAAGTTGGACATTTCATTTTCAGGTCTATGCTCAAAAAGTGAATAAATGGATTATAACTACAGCGTAAATATGATTTAGTACCATAAAATCCCCTAAAAATACAAAATATTAAATAAAAAACATTATTGAACTAAAAAATAGTACATTCATTTCATTGAAATGATAACAAATTTTTTTGGTAATTTTTGACCAACACGTGAAGAGCACCAGAGGGCTTGTTGATTCAGTTTGGTTCAATAACTG